>NC_056433.1:77684015-77686515 GCF_018296145.1 Oncorhynchus tshawytscha
CAAAGACATAGATACTTGTTGTCTATACACTCGCATGACATTGGATAGTTCGTACTTGGACATTACAGTATATAGTGTTTTCAGGAATAACTATCACCGATTATGAGCTTTTTAAACCCAGTCCTCTGCTACTCTCTGCCCACCCCACCTATCTCTGTAAACCAACCCCCTTTTGTTTTCCATGTGCAATATATTTTTAAACTGTGCTGTGATGTCTAACATGAACTTTGAACTTCTCTAATCACATAGTATCCACAGATTGTGCGTTAAAGATACACATTTTTCCTATGAGTATTATTATATTGTTGATTGACTATAGCTTTCCAAATCAACCAACACTGCTATTTTTAGTGTTCATTTTAAATGAATCTTGTGATTTGTCGGCCATTCTGGGGTCCTTGTTAGTCTGAAAGCAATAATCTGAGCTCTTAAGCTGGCAGGTGTGTCACAGTCCCTCTAATGACGACACTCCACTGTCTCAGTCTTAATGGTGGACACAGGAGAGTTGGGTGGCTTAGCCAACAGGCCCCATCAAAGGGCCACAGCTGCCTCTGAAGCCCAGTAGAGTTAGTTACCCAGATTATGGGTAGATGGAGAGGCTGAGGTGCCTGAGGGGCATCCCTCTCAGCCCTGGGGCCAGGAGAGGAAGAGGGGAGAGGAGGAGGAGGATGAGAGGAGGAAGAAGAGATAATAAAGAGGATGAAACACAAGTGTGCTGCTTGGTGGAGAGGTAGAGTTAGAGAAATGGAGAGATGCCCCCAGGATGTGGGGAAAAACCAGACAGGGAGAGCAAGAGCATCCCTCTCCTTTAGGACACCACTGTGTGATACCACTGTGTGATACCACTGCGTGATACCACTGTCTGAATCCACTGTGTGATACCGCTGTGTGATACCCATGTCTGAATCCACTGTGTGATATCACTGTGTGATACCCCTGTCTGATACCACTGTCTGATACCACTGTCTGATACCACTGTGTGATACCACTGTGTGATACTACTGTGTGATACCACTGTCTGATACCACTGCGTGATACCACTGCGTGATACCACTGTCTGATACCACTGTGTGATACCACTGTGTGATACAACTGTCTGATACCACTGTGTGATACCACTGTGTGATACCACTGTGATACTACTATCTGATACCACTGTGTGATACCACTGTGTGATACCACTATCTGATACCACTGTGTGATACTACTATCTGATACCACTGTGTGATACCACTGTCTGATACCACTGTCTGATACCACTGTGTGATACCACTGTGTGATACTACTGTCTGATACCACTGTGTGATACCACTGTGTGATACTACTATCTGATACCACTGTGTGATACCACTGTCTTCTACCACTGTGTGATACCACTGTGTGATACCACTGTCTGATACCACTGTCTGATACCACTGTGTGATACCACTGTGTGATACTACTGTCTGATACCACTGTGTGATACCACTGTGTGATACCACTGTGTGATACCACTGTGTGATACCACTGTCTGATACCACTGTGTGATACCACTGTGTGATACCACTGTGTGATACTACTGTCTGATACCACTGTGTGATACCACTGTGTGATACCACTGTGTGATACCACTGTGTGATACCACTGTCTGATACCACTGTGTGATACCACTGTGTGATACTACTGTCTGATACCACTGTGTGATACCACTGTGTGATACTACTGTGTGATACCACTGTGTGATACCACTGTCTGATACCACTGTCTGATACCACTATGTGATACCACTGTCTGATACCACTGTGTGATACCACTGTCTGATACAACTGTGTGATACCACTGTCTGAATCCACTGTGTGATACCACTGTGTGATACCACTGTGTGATACCACTGTCTGATACCACTGTGTGATACCACTGTGTGATACCACTGTGTGATACCACTGTCTGATACCACTGTCTGATACCACTGTGTGATACCACTGTGTGATACTACTGTCTGATACCACTGTGTGATACCACTGTGTGATACTACTATCTGATACCACTGTGTGATACTACTATCTGATACCACTGTGTGATACCACTGTGTGATACCACTGTCTGATACCACTGTGTGATACCACTGTCTGATACCACTGTGTGATACCACTGTGTGATACCACTGTCTGATACCACTGTGTGATACCACTGTGTGATACCACTTTCTGATACCACTGTCTGATACCAATGTGTGACACCACTGTGTGATACCACTGTCTGATACCACTGTGTGATACCACTGTGTGATACCACTTTCTGATACCACTGTCTGATACCACTGTGTGATACCACTGTGTGATACCACTGTGTGATACCACTGTCTGATACCACTGTGTGATACCACTGTCTGATACCACTGTGTGATACCACTGTGTGATACCACTGTCTGATACCACTGTCTGATACCACCTTGTGATACCACTATATGATACCACTGTGTGATACCACTGTCTGATACCACTGTGTGATACCACTGTCT
>NC_056433.1:77691515-77756382 GCF_018296145.1 Oncorhynchus tshawytscha
CAGCTATTGCATTGATTATCCTTCATCTGTGGTGTCTCATGTTAAACAGCACACGCTGATCACGCTGCTCTGTGTTCAGTATGGAAACACGCTCCACCCTCAGACAGAGATGTGATGGATGGGCTGCACTTCATTGGATATCAGAACCCATTATCAGCCGGAAAACGACATCCTGGGACGTTTTTGCAAAAAGGTAAAATGTCACAGGGTGTACGTTTTTCGCAATAACGTTAGGGTTAGGGTCATGATTAGGATTGAGCTGGGAGTGGACATGAAGCTAGGGTTAGGGTTATGGTTAGGGTTAGGGTTATGGTTAGGGTTATGGTTAGGGTTATGGTTATGGTTAGGGTTAGGGTTAGGGTTAGGGTCAGTGTTATGATTAGGATTGAGCTGGGAGTGGACATGAAGCTAGGGTTAGGGTTATGGTTAGGGTTAGGGTTAGGGTTAGGGTTATGGTTAGGGTTAGGGTTATGGTTAGGGTTATGGTTAGGGTTAGGGTTATGGTTAGGGTTAGGGTTAGGGTCAGTGTTATGATTAGGATTGAGCTGGGAGTGGACATGAAGCTAGGGTTAGGGTTATGGTTAGGGTTAGGGTTATGGTTAGGGTTATGGTTAGGGTTATGGTTAGGGTTAGGGTTATGGTTATGGTTAGGGTTAGGGTTAGGGTCAGTGTTATGATTAGGATTGAGCTGGGAGTGGACATGAAGCTAGGGTTAGGGTTATGGTTAGGGTTATGGTTAGGGTTAGGGTCAGTGTTATGATTAGGATTGAGCTGGGAGTGGACATGAAGCTAGGGTTATGGTTATGGTTAGAGCCTAGACATAACCCTAACCTTAATCCAATGAACAATGAATACATTTCCCCCTCACCACACTACATGGTAAGTCTCTCTTCAAGCCTGACCTAGACTTCATGTGCTTTTGACTGACATTGGCAGAACGGTTGAGGCTAGAAACAAAATTCACGCATGGTATCATTCAACAGACACTCCTGATGAATGCAAGTCTACATCTGACCGTGAAATGAACTATTCACAGTAAAAACTTGGTCCCAAAGAGAACAAGGATTTTCATCCATAGAAAAGCATTACCTACATAACCATGTGCGGGCTGAGGATTGAGCTAGCTAACCGTCCTTGCACACAACCAACTGTGACCTTATAGGGATGCCTTGTGTTGAGGATTAGCTTCCTATGGCAACAGGAAGTATCTTAATTAATCCTCAACATGATCCTTCATTCTCTCCCTGCAGTTACACAAAAACACTGTTTTCCATCCTCTGTAGAGCGGTCAATTCCTAAAACTCAGGGCATCGTTAAAGAGTGTTCCCAGGAGGCCGTACATTGAATTTCAGCTTCATGCGATTACAGGAAGGGACTTGCTTCGGGGTCATAGGGGCGTTTTCAAAGGGTTAAAAAGATTTAACTTTCCAAATGTAATATATTTGTGACCGGGGGACCCAACATATCAAAGTCGATCAACCAGAAAGCATTTCTGACCTCCATTGGACACAACGGTCTGCAGTTCTAGAAACTTAGAGCCTTATTAAGACGATATTGGTAAAAATATATATATTGACTTGAAACTTGAAACAGTTTGTGTCTCTCTGTCTGTCTGCCTGCCTGCCTGTCGGCATGCATGCATGCCTACCGGTCTGTCTGTCTGTCTGTCTGTCTGTCTGTCTGTCTGTCTGTCTGTCTGTGTCTGTCTGTCTGTCTGTCTGTCTGTCTGTCTGTCTGTCTGTCTGTCTGTCTGTCTGTCTGTCTGTCTGTCTGTCTGTCCATCTGCCTAACTGCCTGTCTGTCTGAATGTCGGGATGTCTGTGGGAGAGAGGACGAAGCGAGAGGAGGCAGAGAGAGAGATGAGAGGAGGGGAAGCCAGGGAAAGAAGGGAATGAAGGAGGAGGAGGAGAGACAGAAAATGGGGAGAGAAAGAGAGGAGGAGAGAGGGGAGAGAGAGAGGGAGAAGGTACAGGAGGGATGGAGAGAGAGAGGAGGGAGAAATTGAAGGAGGGAGGGGGAGAGAGGAGGGAGAGTGAGGAGGAGGAACGAGAGAGAGGAGGAGGAATGAGAGAGAGGGAGGGGTGAAGGAGGGAGGAGGAGAGAGGAAGGAGAGAGAGATGAGAGGAAGGGGAGGGAGGTAGAGACTGAGTGAGTGAGAAAGAGAGTGAGGTAGAGAGTGAGAGAGTGAGAAAGAGAGACAGACACGAGGTAAACGAGAAAAACATTGACTGCAATGAATTGACAAAAACATCATCCTGTGACAACAATTTTTTTCCCATGTATTGAGAAAACATCATCCACCTCTGGGCCTACAGAGCCTTTCACACACAGCTCTACTGGGGTTGTCTGTGGTAAGGTAGGGGAGTCACAGCTCTACTGGGGTTGTCTGTGGTAAGGTAGGGGAGTCACAGCTCTACTGGGGTTGTCTGTGGTAAGGTAGGGGAGTCACAGCTCTACTGGGGTTGTATGTGGTAAGGTAGGGGAGTCACAGCTCTACTGGGGTTGTCTGTGGTAAGGTAGGGGAGTCACAGCTCTACTGGGGTTGTCTGTGGTAAGGTAGGGGAGTCACAGCTCTACTGGGGTTGTATGTGGTAAGGTAGGGGAGTCACAGCTCTACTGGGGTTGTCTGTGGTAAGGTAGGGGAGTCACAGCTCTACTGGGGTTGTATGTGGTAAGGTAGGGGAGTCACAGCTCTACTGGGGTTGTATGTGGTAGGGGGTAGGGGAGTCACAACTCTACTGGTGTTGTCTGTGGTAAGGTAGGGGAGTCACAGCTCTACTGGTGTTGTATGTGGTAAGGTAGGGGAGTCACAGCTCTACTGGGCTTGTCTGTGGTAAGGTAGGGGAGTCACAGCTCTACTGGTGTTGTCTGTGGTAAGGTAGGGGAGTCACAGCTCTACTGGGGTTGTCTGTGGTAAGGTAGGGGAGTCACAGCTCTACTGGTGTTGTCTGTGGTAAGGTAGGGGAGTCACAGCTCTACTGGGGTTGTCTGTGGTAAGGTAGGGAGTCACAGCTCTACTGGGGTTGTCTGTGGTAAGGTAGGGGAGTCACAGCTCTACTGGGGTTGTATGTGGTAAGGTAGGGGAGTCACAGCTCTACTGGTGTTGTATGTGGTAAGGTAGGGGAGTCACAGCTCTACTGGGGTTGTCTGTGGTAAGGTAGGGGAGTCACAGCTCTACTGGGGTTGTATGTGGTAGGGGGTAGGTTAGGGGAATCACAGCTCTACTGGTGTTGTCTGTGGTAAGGTAGGGGAGTCACAGCTCTACTGGGGATGTTTGTGGTAGGGGGTAAGGTAGGGGAGTGTCTTTACACCCATCCCCAATTGTGCCACTGAGAGCGCCACTATGGCGGTTCCCATAGGCAGCATGGAGACCAGGCTGCACGGAGGTCAGGCTGCATGGAGGTCAGGCTGCATGGAGATTAGGCTGCATGGAGGTCAGGCTGCATGGAGACCAGGCTGCATGGAGGTCAGGCTGCGTGGAGACCAGGCTGCATGAAGACCAGGTTGCACGGAGGTCAGGCTCCATGGAGACCAGGCTGCACGGAGGTCAGGCTGCATGGAGACCAGGCTGCATGGAGACCAGGCTGAAATGAGATCAGCCTGCATGGCGACCAGGCTGCATGGTCACTAGGCTGCATTGAGATGCCAGAGTGATACTCAGCACTTAGGTTTGTGCTCCCCTGACCATGATGCCTGCTGGGAGGCTGACTGGCTGACTGGGAGGCTGACTGACTGACTGGGTGGGTGACTGGCTGACTGGGACGCTGATTGGCTGATTGGGAAGCTGATTGGCTGACTGGGTGACTGCCTCTTCAATTGGGCCCTCCTACTGGCCATCTCCTCTGGCCCTGATTACACCTCCTTCCTTCTCTCCTCTCCTCTCTCCTCTCCTCTCTTTAGTGTTCACCTGTCATGTGTGTGACCTCCACAACATCAGCTGCCACAATGACCCTGAAAATAACCTCGCACAGTTAGGGTCCAACTTTAGATCTATGGTTACTTTAGAAAGTGTAGCCCTGGGCTTGTTTCCATTTTTACAAAGCACCTAATTGGCTAGAGAGACAACTCAAGTCCAGCATAAAATGGAATCTAAGACAGCATTGACTAACGAGAAGTGTCTCTTCTCTATATGTGAAGGTGGCAAAGGTGTTGAATACTGTGTGAAAAGTCAACTGATCAAAGCCCAGGTCCTTATCTTTCCCTTTGGAAGCAGATTGAGATTCAGCTCAGGATTCCGTTTTGAAAGTCAAACACACCAACCTCTTCTCCTTTCTCCTTAAACTTCACTGCATTAAAAAGTAGAGCCTTCTCTGACCTTGAGGCTAACTTACCGGTTTTCCTTTGGTGTTCATTTGATGTGTTTTCTCCCTTGGGGCTTACATGGGACAAGCAGTCATAGGAAGGAAGGTAGGGGCTAGGAAAGGACACACTCACAGGGTGAATGGAGGAATCTGTCAAAGTACATCTTCTCAGATTAATGGAAGCAGAGGGGCACTAGTTTCTCTGTCCCCTACAGCCAGTGGATGGAGTGATAGGCTGAGGAAGAAGGGAAGAGAGGGAGAAGGGGACTGTGTGACAGGAATGTCAGAGTAAATGTCAGAGCCAATGAGGGTCACTTTGTCCGTGAGGTTCGGTTTGGCATCTGGGTTGAGAAGCAGTGCTCTAGGTTACTACTACACCACTTCTGAGGGACACTATGTACAGGTTTTCACTACAACTCAGTCTCCTCAATCATGTGCAATTGAGGACTGTAATTCTAGGATTTTTGGTATCTCAAGACTGAAAAGGAAGAGGAGAGTGAAAGAGAGAGAGAGCAAAACAGAGAGAGCAAAACAGAGAGAGAGACAGAGAGAGACAGAGAGAGAGATGTTTTGTTGATTTCAAAAAATCCTTCGACTCAATTTGGCATGAGGGTCTGCTATACAAATTGATGGAAAGTGGTGTTGGGAGTAAAACATACGAAATTATAAAATCCATCTACACAAACAACAAGTGTGCGGTTAAAATTGGCAAAAAACACACATTTCTTCCCACAGGGCCATGGGGTGATGCAGCTTAAGCCCCACCCTCTTCAACATACACGGCTAAAAAAATCAAGGGAACAGTAAAATAACACATCCTAGATCTGAATGAATGAAATATTTTTATTAAATACTTTTTTCTTTGCATAGTTGAATGTGCTGACAACAAAATCACACAAAAATTATCACTGGAAATCAAATTTATCAACCCATGGAGGTCTGGATTTGGAGTCACACTCAAAATTAAAGTGGAAAACCACACTACAGGCTGATCCAACTTTGATGTAATGTCCTTAAAACAAGTCAAAATGAGGCTCAGTAGTGTGTATGGCCTCCACGTGCCTGTATGACCTCCCTACAACGCCTGGGCATGCTCCTGATGAGGTGGCGGATGGTCTCCTGAGGGATCTAAAGCATCCGCCAACTCCTGGACAGTCTGTGGTGCAACGTGGCGTTGGTGGATGGAGCGAGACATGATGTCCCAGATGTGCTCAATTGGATTCAGGTCTGGGGAACGGGCGGGCCAGTCCATAGCATCAATGCCTCCCTCTTGCAGGAACTGCTGACACACTCCAGCCACATGAGGTCTAGCATTGTCTTGCATTAGGAGGAACCCAGGGCCAACCACACCAGCATATGGTCTCACAAGGGGTCTGAGGATCTCATCTCGGTACCTAATGGCAGTCAGGCTACCTCTGGCGAGCACATTGAGGGCTGTGCGGCCCCCCAAAGAAATGCCACCCCACACCATGACTGACCCACCGCCAAACCGGTCATACTGGAGGATGTTGCAGGCAGCAGAATGTTCTCTACGGCGTCTCCAGACTCTGTCACGTCTGTCACATGTGCTCAGTGTAAACCTGCTTTCATCTGTGAAGAGCACAGAGCGCCAGTGGCGAATTTGCCAGTCTTGGTGTTCTCTGGCAAATGCCAAACGTCCTGCACGGTGTTGGGCTGTAAGCACATGAATAATTGAATAATGCCCTCATGGAGTCTGCAAGTCTGCATGCCCTCATGGAGTCTGTTTCTGACCGTTTCAGCAGACACATGCACATTTGTGGCCTGCTGGAGGTCATTTTGTAGGGCTCTGGCAGTGTTCCTCCTGCTCCTCCTTGCACAAAGGCGGAGATAGCGGTCCTCCTGCTGGGTTGTTGCCCTCCTACGGCCTCCTCCACGTCTCCTGATGTACCTGCCTGTCTCCTGGTAGCGCCTCCATGCTCTGGACACTACGCTGACAGACACAGCAAACTTTCCACAGCTCGCATTGATGTGCCATCCTGGATGAGCTGCACTACCTGAGCCACTTGTGTGGGTAGTAGACTCCGTCTCATGCTACCACTAGAGTGAAAGCACCGCCAGCATTCAAAAGTGACCAAAACATCAGCCAGGAAGCATAGGACCTGAGAAGTGGTCTTTGGTCACCACCTGCAGAACCACTCCTTTATTGGGGGTGTCTTGTTAATTGCCTATAATTTCCACCTGTTGTCTATTCCATTTGCACAACAGCATGTGAAATTTATTGTCAATCAGTGCTGCTTCCTAAGTGGACAGTTTGATTTCACAGAAGTGTGATTGACTTGGAGTTACATTGTGTTGTGTAAGTGTTCCCTTTATTTGTTTGAGCAGTGTATATATCAACGAATTGGTGGGGGAACTAGAAAGGTCTGCAGCACCCAGCCTCACCCTACTAGAGACAAGGCAAGAAGGGCATTCTATGCCATTAAAAGGAACATAACATTCAACATACCAATTAGGATCTGGCTAAAAATATTTGAATCAGTCATAGAGCCCATTGCCCTTTATGGTTGTGAGGTCTGGGGTCCGCTCACCAACCGAGATTTCACAAAATGGGACAAACACCAAATTGAGACTGCATGCAGAATTCTGCAAAAATATCCTCCGTGTACAATGTAGAACACCAAATAATGCATGCAGAGCAGAATTAGGCCGATACCCACTAATTATCAAAATCCAGAAAAGAGCCATTAAATTCTACAATCACCTAAAAGGAAGTGATTCCCAAACCCATAACAAAGCCATCACCTACAGAGAGATGAACCTGGAGAAGAGTCCCCTAAGCAAGCTGGTCCTGGGGCTCTGTTCACAAACACAAACAGACCCCACAGAGCCCAAGGACAGCAGCACAATTAGACCCAACCAAATCATGAGAAAACAAAAAGAGAATTACTTGACACATTTGGAAAGAATTAACAAAAAAACAGAGCAAACCAGAATGCTATTTGGCCCTACACAGAGAGTACACAGCGGCGGAATACCTGACCACTGTGACTGACCCAAAATGAAGGAAAGCTTTGACTATGTACAGACTCAGTGAGCATAGCCTTGCTATTGAGAAAGGCCGCCGTAGGCAGACATGGCTCTCAAGAGAAGACAGGCTATGTGCTCACTGCCCACAAAATGAGGTGGAAACTGAGCTGCACTTCCTAACCTCCTGCCCAATGTATGACTATATTAGAGAGACATATTTCCCTCAGATTACACAGATCCACAAAGAATTCGAAAACTAATCCAATTTTGAAAAACTCCCATATCTACTGGGTGAAATTCCACAGTGTGCCATCACAGCAGCAAGATTTGTGACCTGTTGCCATGAGAAAAGGGCAACCAGTGAAGAACAAACACCATTGTAAATACAACCCATATTTATGCTTATTTATTTTATCTTGTGTCCTTCAACCATTTGTACATTGTTAAAACACTGTATATATATAATATGACATTTGTAATGTCTTTATTTTTTTGAAACTTCTGTATGTGTAATGTTTACTGTTAATTTTTTATTGTTTTTCACTTTATATATTCACTTTATATATTATCTACCTCACTTGCTTTGGCAATGTTAACACATGTTTCCCATGCCAATAAAGCCCTTGAATTGAATTGAATTGACAGAGAGAGAGAGCGGTAGTGAGCTCATGGGCTCCTGAATTCTTCTACAAAAAGATAGAATTTTAGTTGGATCAATGTAGATAAACTTGACCTTTTTTCGCAAGGACTTATACATGATACTAACCTCAACATCACAATCTTCAATCCAAATCCAAATTCCATACCTATGTTAGGTTTGTTCCTTTCCTCCTTGTCAATCATCATTGGCTCAATGGTGAAATTAGCATTATGACAATATATTTAATTAAATCATTCAAAAACCTTTATTTATGCAATTGCAGACAGAAGTTGACAAACAGGAACAGGAACAGGAATAGGAACACAGCACGCATGTTTCTGAGTAAGTTCTGCATCAAACAAAAGGTCTATAGTTGTTTTATTAAACCGAAGTCCCGCCTTAGTGATGTCACTGACTACGTCATGACCTTTTTACTCCTGAGACCAAGCCCATGCGTCCATAGCTATACAAACATAGAGTTTCAGTGTTATCTAAAAGCTTGGCAATAAATGTCCCCTCCCCAAAGTTGATTTATTGTGGAATGTCTGAGTAGTCTCTTATCTTCCACACTCCTCTGCAGAGTTCTGTCTCAGTCACACATTATAAGAGACAGAAAGAGCAAACAACTGTGGAACAATTCTAAAACCATATAATGAATATATATATATATATTGTTAATCTGTAGTCTAGGACCCTATAAATGTAAGGAGGGAGGGGTCTTATAACGCCTCCCCTTCTATTAATATAACATAAGCATAATCAATTATTCTAATACATCAAACATTTGTACAGCCCCAAATCATGACCCCTAGGAGAATCCTGACACATTAAACCTTGATTTTTCACAACATTACCTGAATGGACTATTACTACTAATGACTATCAAGAAAACACTTCTAACAAACCAAAACCTGCAGAAGAAAAACAAAACTGAGTGAGTAATGTTCAGTCTGAAGCTACTTCTGAAGCTAAAAAGTAAAAGACAATAATCTCTAGGTCATTTTGTTATATAAAGCTTAATAAATAAGGCTACTACGCTACCAAGCTGCTAGGACAGAACTGACCAGCCTGCAACTTCAATTAGCACTGAAGTGTGAAGTGAGGGGTGTGAAAACTCTTGAGCCTAACAATGGCAGGAGAGTTTCACAGGCCCCTCCATGCAGTCGTAGCCGTTTCACATCCGTTACATATATATACAGTGTTGTAATGATAGGATATGTCTGCAGAATTCTCTAAGCAGAGTCTCAATTTGGTATTTGTCCCATTTTGTGAATTCTTGGTTGGTGAGCGGACCCCAGACCTCACAACCATAAAGGGCAATGGGTTCTATAACTGAATCAAGTATTTTTTTGCCAGATCCTAATTGGTATGTCAAATGTTATGTTCCTTTTGATGGCATAGAATGCCCTTCCTGCCTCGTCTCTCAGATCGTTCACAGCTTTGTGGAGGTTACCTGGGGCGCTGATGTTTAGGCCATGGTATGTATAATTGTTTGTGTGCAACGGTGTCTAGATGAAATTTGTATTTGTGGTCCTAGAAACTGGACCTTTTTTGGAACACTGAGATTTAGACTAGTGCCTCTCCTGTTGGAGAGGCACCTGGACCAAACACACCCGCCCACCTCGCCAATTTCACCTCTTCCAGGGAAGAAGCACGGGACACTTTTACACATTATGTACAAGGCCTTCTTTCCCACTGCCTTGAACTACCCCAGCTCCGACGTATCGAAGGAAAGCAGCATCCCCACGTCCTCTTCTAATGCCCCCATCGCAGCACTAACATTCAGCACAGGGAACACATAATCCAGACCCTCCGTCCTCTTCTAATGCCCCCATCGCAGCACTAACATTCAGCGCAGGGAACACATAATCCAGACCCTCCGTCCTCTTCTAATGCCCCCATCGCAGCACTAACATTCAGCGCAGGGAACACATAATCCAGACCCTCCGTCCTCTTCTAATGCCCCCATCGCAGCACTAACATTCAGCGCAGGGAACACATAATCCAGACCCTCCGTCCTCTTCTAATGCCCCCATCGCAGCACTAACATTCAGCGCAGGGAACACATAATCCAGACCCTCCGTCCTCTTCTAATGCCCCCATCGCAGCACTAACATTCAGCGCAGGGAACACATAATCCAGACCCTCCGTCCTCTTCTAATGCCCCCACCGCAGCACTAACATTCAGCGCAGGGAACACATAATCCAGACCCTCCGTCCTCTTCTAATGCCCCCATCGCAGCACTAACATTCAGCGCAGGGAACACATAATCCAGACCCTCCGTCCTCTTCTAATGCCCCCATCGCAGCACTAACATTCAGCGCAGGGAACACATAATCCAGGCCCTCCGTCCTCCTCTAATGCCCCCATCGCAGCACTAACATTCAGCGCAGGGAACACATAATCCAGACCCTCCGTCCTCTTCTAATGCCCCCATCGCAGCACTAACATTCAGCGCAGGGAACACATAATCCAGGCCCTCCGTCCTCCTCTAATGCCCCCATCGCAGCACTAACATTCAGCGCAGGGAACACATAATCCAGACCCTCCGTCCTCTTCTAATGCCCCCATCGCAGCACTAACATTCAGCGCAGGGAACACATAATCCAGACCCTCCGTCCTCTTCTAATGCCCCCATCGCAGCACTAACATTCAGCGCAGGGAACACATAATCCAGACCCTCCGTCCTCTTCTAATGCCCCCATCGCAGCACTAACATTCAGCGCAGGGAACACATAATCCAGACCCTCCGTCCTCTTCTAATGCCCCCATCGCAGCACTAACATTCAGCGCAGGGAACACATAATCCAGGCCCTCCGTCCTCCTCTAATGCCCCCATCGCAGCACTAACATTCAGCGCAGGGAACACATAATCCAGACCCTCCGTCCTCTTCTAATGCCCCCATCGCAGCACTAACATTCAGCGCAGGGAACACATAATCCAGGCCCTCCGTCCTCCTCTAATGCCCCCATCGCAGCACTAACATTCAGCGCAGGGAACACATAATCCAGACCCTCCGTCCTCTTCTAATGCCCCCATCGCAGCACTAACATTCAGCGCAGGGAACACATAATCCAGACCCTCCGTCCTCTTCTAATGCCCCCATCGCAGCACTAACATTCAGCGCAGGGAACACATAATCCAGACCCTCCGTCCTCTTCTAATGCCCCCATCGCAGCACTAACATTCAGCGCAGGGAACACATAATCCAGACCCTCCGTCCTCTTCTAATGCCCCCATCGCAGCACTAACATTCAGTGCAGGGAACACATAATCCAGACCCTCCGTCCTCCTCTAATGCCCCCATCGCTGCACTAACATTCAGCGCAGGGAACACATAATCCAGGCCCTCCGTCCTCCTCTAATGCCCCCATCGCAGCACTAACATTCAGCGCAGGGAACACATAATCCAGACCCTCCGTCCTCCTCTAATGCCCCCATCGCAGCACTAACATTCAGCGCAGGGAACACATAATCCAGGCCCTCCGTCCTCCTCTAATGCCCCCATCGCAGCACTAACATTCAGCGCATGGAACACATAATCCAGACCCTCCGTCCTCTTCTAATGCCCCCATCGCAGCACTAACATTCAGCGCAGGGAACACATAATCCAGGCCCTCCGTCCTCTTCTAATGCCCCCATCGCAGCACTAACATTCAGCGCAGGGAACACATAATCCAGGCCCTCCGTCCTCCTCTAATGCCCCCATCGCAGCACTAACATTCAGCGCAGGGAACACATAATCCAGACCCTCCGTCCTCTTCTAATGCCCCCATCGCAGCACTAACATTCAGCGCAGGGAACACATAATCCAGACCCTCCGTCCACAGATAAGAATTGGAAGTATCAGTCACATACCGCAGATAAAGTACTGGCAAGGAATTACAGACCTCATCTACGACCTTCCTCAGTAGGCGAGATGATCGGATCCCCGCTCTTTCTCCCAGCTCCTCCAACGATCTGCTCCTGCTCCGCATCAGATGACCCAGCTTGGTACACCCCACACCTAACAGGCATGAACGTAGGCTGGCTGAACCCAGAGCACGGGACTGGATGGCAGTGTTGTAAAAAAAGAGGCTCTTCAAAAAGCCACATCCCTGGCCGGCCTTACGGGACAGGTCAAAAACTCTCCCAGCCTGTGTAATAGACTCATAGAATGGAGTCAGGCAAGACAAATCTCCCCCCTCTAGCTTTAAGAGAAAAATCCCAAACAGCCCGCTCTCCTCATTAATGTATAGGCTGTGTCGACCCAGCTAGAACCATCCCCATACAACCGTTTCTGGGCTGCTAGAACCATCACCGTACAACAGTCTCTGGGCTGCTAGAATCATCACCATACAACAGTCTCTGGCCTGCTAGAACCATCACCGTACAACAGTCTCTGGGCTGCTAGAACCATCACCGCACAACAGTCTCTGGGCTGCTAGAACCATCCCCATACAACAGTCTCCGGACTGCTAGAACCATCACCATACAACAGTCTGTGCTGCTTGAAGCCAGAAAGCCATGATCCTAGAAGAAATGTCCACCAAGACTAGCCCACCCTCATGCAGTGGCAGGTACAGGGCTGCAGCTTTAATCCAATGTTGTCCAGACCAGAAAGAAATGCACAAGGGTAGCTCTTGAAGCTCTTGTATCAGGCTGTAAAATCATTAGTCTGAGCCACAGGATAGAGGTGGCTGGGTTATTGTCTACCAGCACCCTTCCCCTGTAAAACAGATGGGGTAACACACATATTCACAGAGACAATCTGGCACACACTTTCTCAGTTATTTTTTTGAAAGTCATCGGAGCCTTGAAAAACCTGGAAGTCTTCATCCCATCTCTGCCCCACTGAAGCCCCCTGGTAACCATGGAGTGGACACTATCTGAAGCCCCCTGGTAACCATGGAGTGGACCCTATCTGAAGCCCCCTGGTAACCATGGAGTGGACACTATCTGAAGCCCTCTGGTAACCATGGAGTGGACCCTATCTGAAGCCCCCTGGTAACCATGGAGTGGACCCTATCTGAAGCCCCCTGGTAACCATGGAGTGGACACTATCTGAAGCCCCCTGGTAACCATGGAGTGGACACTATCTGAAGCCCCCTGGTAACCGTGGAGTGGACACTATCTGAAGCCCCCTGGTAACCGTGGAGTGGACACTATCTGAAGCCCCCTGGTAACCGTGGAGTGGACACTATCTGAAGCCCCTGGTAACCGTGGAGTGGACACTATCTGAAGCCCCTGGTAACCGTAGAGTGGACACTATCTGAAGCCCCCTGGTAACCATGGAGTGGACACTATCTGAAGCCCCTGGTAACCGTGGAGTGGACACTATCTGAAGCCCCCTGGTAACCATGGAGTGGACACTATCTGAAGCCCCTGGTAACCGTGGAGTGGACACTATCTGAAGCCCCTGGTAACCATGGAGTGGACACTATCTGAAGCCCCATGGTGACCGTGGAGCGGACCCTATCTGAAGCCCCCTGGTAACCGTGGAGCGGACCCTATCTGAAGCCCCTTGGTAACCATGGAGTGGACACTATCTGAAGCCCCCTGGTAACCGTGGAGCGGACCCTATCTGAAGCCCCTTGGTAACCGTGGAGTGGACACTATCTGAAGCCCCTGGTAACCGTGGAGCGGACCCTATCTGAAGCCCCTGGTAACCGTGGAGTGGACACTATCTGAAGCCCCCTGGTAACCATGGAGTGGACACTATCTGAAGCCCCCTGGTAACCGTGGAGTGGACACTATCTGAAGCCCCCTGGTAACCATGGAGTGGACACTATCTGAAGCCCCCTGGTGACCGTGGAGCGGACCCTATCTGAAGCCCCCTGGTAACCGTGGAGCGGACCCTATCTGAAGCCCCTTGGTAACCATGGAGTGGACACTATCTGAAGCCCCCTGGTAACCGTGGAGCGGACCCTATCTGAAGCTGACCTGCACACAGCGATTCACTCTTTTCCCAATTGACTCTAGCTGAGGAGGCCCCTCACACACCTTTAAAGCGTTTGAGAGAACCTTAACATCCTCGCCCCCTGTAATAAAAACGGTCACGTCATCTGCATACGCAGACAGTGCCATCATGGAACCCATCATAAGCCCTGGAACAGAGAAACCAGTAAGCCTCGCTCTTATAAAACAAAGCATTTGTTCAATTGCCAGACAATATAACTGTCCTGAAATTGGGCATCCCTGCCTTATACCCCTTTGGACGGGGATGGGGCAGCTTAAACTAACCCCCTCCTTCACCATGAGCCTCCAGCATACAGTAAACTCATCCAAGACAAAAAAAACATCCCCAAACCCAAAGGCTTTCATTGTTTACCCCTGCAGAGTAATGTCAGAGTCCAAAGCAGCTCTCTCCTCAGGGTCAAAGTGAGGAAGTCCATGTAACAACTGTTCAGCACACAGAGGATCACAATCCTCCTTATAGAGGGCTGAGTAAAAAACACACGGCATGTTGGTGCTTGTCACCGTCATCCGTGGTCACCTTCCCATCAGGGAGACGAAGGCATTTAGGTTGCAATGTCGACTGCCCTAGGATATTTTTAAAGAGCTAGGAGCATCCATATCCTTGAGGGTAGCAAAGCGAGACCTAATCAAGGCACCCTAAACACTTTCATGTAAAAACTACCTCAATTCATGTCTATTGTCCTGTAAGTTCATGACTAGTCTGGGGTAATTCTGATTGAGCAGCTTCAATTCAATAGATTTGATGTCCTGTTCAAGGGCCCTGATAGTCTCTTTAACTTCAATACTAGATAGAGCAATATACTGTTGACAAAACACATGTATTTGGGCCTTCCCAACCTCCCACCATTGTCTCAAGGACTCAAAATTACATTTAATAACTCTACATTTCCCCCCCCCCCAAAAAAAAAACTTTTCACAAAACATGGTCATTTAACAACTAAACATTAAAATACCAGTAAGGTGATGACCTTCGTGGACAGGACAAGTGAATATCAACAGACACATTATGATGATCAGAAAAATCCACAGGAGTAATATCACCTTCCAACCCTACTACAGTTGTGCTCAGATACATACAACCTGTCTAACCTTCCAACCCTACTACAGTAGTGATCAGATACATACAACCTGTCTAACCTTCCAACCCTACTGCAGTAGTGATCAGATACATACAACCTGTCTAACCTTCCAACCCTACTACAGTAGTGATACATGCAACCTGTCTAACCTTGCTGCACTGACACCACCTTCATTAACTTTTAACCATGTGTACTGCCTAACTTTTGCATTCCTTACTCTCCACACATCAGAAAGCTGAAACTCAGTTAGTTGACCAGACAGACAAATTGCTGACCGCAGGCGAGGTTCTTCAGCAGTGCGATCAGTAAAACCCACTGTAGAGATCCAGTCCCCCCCCCCTAAAACTATACACCCCTCCTGGTCACACTGTCTTAAGATTTCCTTTATTTGATCAAATACAGCAATATGCTCTGTACCCTCATTAGGAGCATAAACATAAAATACATTTTAAAAATGAAACATAACATCGGCCTTGATCAATGAAACCTGACACTTGATAATCTCTGTTGTAGATACCACATTCACCCCTAAGCCTGAGAAAAACAACATTTCCACTCCAGTACTGAAGTTAGTACCATGACTGAATATATGCTGCCCCTGCCACCACATAGCCCAGTTACTTCTAATACACAAGCTAATTGAACAGATTCCCAAAAGTCTGGTCCAGGAAACCATTTACTTCACCTAGATTGTAAATTGAGTCGTCACCAGCTGCCATCATATCAACAGGGATATCAGACATGTCCATATCCTTCTCCTGAGCATTCACACCTTGAGCTGAACGGTAAGTTCAAATTAAGTCTGGTCTTTCTCTGTCTGTCACATAGTCAATCAGAGATGGAGATGATGGAGTTCCCTTAAACAGAAACAATATAGCTCAATATCACTGTTCCAGCACTCAGACAGAAGAGACTACAGTTCAATCGAGTACAGGCTGGCATCAACCCCCCGCCCCACCCCACCCCGCTGGGGTAAAGGAGTTACAATGACGCACCTTAAGGTTATTATAGCTGCTGGTGGTGGGGAGGTGAATGGTTGTTGAAAACTGTTGCTGAAAAACAGCAAGTGAGAGAACGAAGATAAGTTGACATATAAATACATCCCAAGACTTACGACCCATATTGGTTGAGCGAGAGGAAGGTGATAATTGCAAAAGTGAGCCCATAGGTTAAACATCAAGCGTGAGGAATGTGCATAATGGTGCCGTGCTTATAGGCTATAGGGTCAATAGGTGAATGTCATTCTGCACGTGGCTAATAGGAAAGAGGAGAAGAAACAAGACACTATGCCCCTAGAATAGGAAACAGAGTGAATTATGTTATGCTTCCTGGATGAAGTTTAATGAGCATTCAGACAAGCCTTCCTGATTGAACTTTGGTAAACAACACTAGGCTGGGCGAACTCCAGCTCATCTCATAAGTAGTACAGATCTCAGTCTGTCATCCTTTGGCCAATTAATTTTCATCCAATTTATATGCAGAGAAACCTAGGTGCTAACCATCATACCATAGTACCTAATGTGATGAAGGCAATCTGAAGAAGAAAAATCTTAGCACATAGGAGAGGCAATGTTAAATGGAACTGTTCATGAATCATCTGAAATGAAACGACTGGCCATCAAGCTCTGTTCCGATTGATGCAGTCAATCCAGATTCATGGCCATGTCTTTTTGCTTGCTTAAAAGCTTGTATTAATTGGTGCTTAGTCGCCTCTTATAGTTTTGTCAATATTGGAGCTCCGTTGTCAGTGAATATTCCTCTCAGTAGATCAGCAGCTGAGAAGCAGAGGCAGGCTAACATTGGAGTATTACTGAAAAGGTTTGATGTAAACACAGCCAGACGGTCCCAACTAGATCCCTTCCCCTCCCTTGGCACTAACCTTTCAATGTTTGCAGATTTTATAGGGTGGAAGAAATACTGTGGAATCTTTATCACTGCTTATACCTAACCAGACCTTTTACACATGCTATCATCGAGGGGTTAAAGGGAAAGGGATAGGTTGTGATTTGGGACAGGCAGATACTCTTCTCCATAGACCAATGTAACAACTGCACCGGGTGTAGTGGCTTACTATGACCACCAGGGTGCACACCTCTCATGCCCTCTCTTGGTCCTCATGGTGGTATTCAGCAGTGCTGATGTTCTCTCCCCTGTACACAAGCCCAGTCAGTGTGGTGATAGAGCTCTTTACTTTGAATAAACCATATACATCCATAGGACAAGTTGTTCAGGTGAGGCAGGTGTGAGTGACAGTATTACAGTCTCTCTATGCTGCAGGTTCTCTGAAAGGTGTGGACTGATTGTCCTCTCAACATTCTGACCTGTGGACTGAGGAGTCTGTTGCTGTGCTATCTCACCTGTGTAACACTTCCTTCTTGTGAGGGAGCACTCAGACCTGGAACAGGGAGGGAGGTGGGGGGATAGGGAAGGGAGGGAGGGAGAGGGGGAGAGGGAGAGGGAGAGGGAGAGGGAGAGGGAGAGGGAGAGGGAGAGGGAGAGGGAGAGGGAGAGGGAGAGGGAGAGGGAGAGGGAGAGGGAGAGGGAGAGAGAGGGAGAGGGAGGAGAAAGAGGGAGAGGGAGAGGAGAGGAGAGGAGAGGAGAGGAGAGGAGAGGAGAGGAGAGGAGAGGAGAGGAGAGGAGAGGAGAGGAGAGGAGAGGAGAGGAGAGGAGAGGAGAGGAGAGGAGAGGGAGGAGAGAGAAGAGGGAGGGGGAGAGAAAAGGGAGGAGAAAGAGGGGAGGGAGAGGGAGAGAAAGAGGGAGGAGAAAGAGGGAGAAGAAGAGGGAGGAGAAAGAGGGAGAGGGAGAGGGAGAGGAAAGAGGGAGAGGGAGAGGAAAGAGGGAGAGGGAGAGGGAGAGGGAGGGGGAGAGGGAGAGGGAGAGGAGGGAGAGGGAGAGGGAGAGGGAGAGACCTCAGTGAAATACTTACTTACTTACGAGCCCCTAACCAACAATGCAGTTAAAACATTATTGTACATTATTGTAACAGTGCTGTACTGGGCCGTGTGCACTACCCTCAGTAGTGCTTTGGGGTCGGAGGCCGAGCAGTTGCCATACCAGGCAGTGATGCAACCAGTCAGGATGCTCTCAATGGTGCAGCTGTAGAACCTTTTGAGGATCTGAGGACCCATGCCAAATCTTTTCAGTGTCCTGAAGGGTAATAGGTTCTGCCATGCCCTCTTCACAACTGTCTTGGTGTGCTTGTTAGTTTGTTGGTAATGTGGACACCAAGGAACTTGAAGCTCTCAACCTGCTCCACTACAGCCCCGTCGATAAGAATGGTCCTCGGTCCTCTTTTTCCTGTAGTCCACAATCATCTCCTTTGTCTTGATCACATTGATGGAGAGGCTGTTGTCCTGGCACCACACAGCCAGGTCTCTGACCTCCTCCCTATAGGCTGTCTCGTCGTTGTCTCTGATCAGGCCTACCACTATTGTGTCATCGGCTAACTTAAAGTTGTGCAGTCATGATTGAACAGGGAGTACAGGAGGGGACTGAGCACGCCCCCTGAATGGCCCCCGTGTTGAGGATCAGCATGTCGGATGTGTTGTTACCTACCCTTACCACCTGGGGGCGGCCCGCCAGGAAGTCCCGGATCCAGTTGCAGAGGGAGGTGTTTAGTCCCAGGGTCCTTAGCTTATTGATGAGCTTTGTGGGCGCTATGGTGTTGAACGCTGAGCTGTAGTCAATGAACAGCATTCTCACATAAGTGTTCCTTTTGTCTAGGTGGGAAAGGGCAGTGTGGAGTGCAATAGAGATTGCATCATCTGTGGATCTGTTAGGGCGGTATGCAAATTGGAGTGGGTCTAGGGTTTCTGGGATAATGGTGTTGATGTGAGCCATGACCAGCCTTTCAAAGCACTTCATGGCTACTGACGTGAGTGCTATGGGTCGGTAGTCATTTAGGCAGGTTACCTTGGTGTTCTTGGGCACAGGGTCTATGGTGGTCTGCTTAAAACATGTTGGTATTACAGACTCGGACAGGGAGATATTGAAAATGTCAGGTTGAAAATGTTAGTAATTGAATATTGATGTCTATGTCTATATTATTGCCAAACATATTCTACAATACCCATGAGACATAGGTTATAATGTTTTTTAAAGAGGAATCATTGGTCTCAGTAAAGTGATTCAGTTTTATGCACAGGAATTAAAATAAACATTGAGAATATTCTGAACTTAATTTCGGCCAAAAACCTGAATAATTCAAGAGCATTTATGACTGTGAGGGAGTAAAGAGAACTGCCAGGTAAATGGGAAAATATAATTCGTTTCACTTTCCCCTCTGCTCTGTCTGTGGTGACGCCATGCTCTCCAAATATAACTCTGCTCCCCGAGGCGTGTGCCGTGCCGTGCAATGAGTAAAAAAAAAATCACATTTCGCCTCGTTTCTCTCTCATGTCTAAACTCACCTTGGTGTGAAAATAGTTTTACCGTCCTCCTCACCTATGTCAAGAGCAGGCCTAATTCATTACACTGTGTTTCATTTACGCTTCATTTGACTATTTATGTTTTTTAAATGTTTTAAATGTAACCTTTATTTAACTAGGCAAGTCAGTTAAGAACAAATTCTTATTTACAATGACGGCCTACCGGGGAACTCGGGGATTCGATCCAGCAACCTTCCGGTTACTGGCCCAGCGCTACATGGTGTGTCTGTATAATATCAATTAAAAAAGGGGTGTAGTTATCAACCATACACATTACACATTTGTTTTGGACGGTTTGGACCTACAATTTACTCATAATGAGTCACAGAATTGTTCAAAAATGAGTACATGTTCAAATTGATATAGGGAACACTAAGAACAACTCATTAGGGAAATAAGCTACCTAAATGTACTGACATGAGTGACAAGTTACTGACAGGTGCGCGCGCTGTGCGAACGTTCCAAATGTGAACAGGAGGGGTTAACCTGCATTAATGTAACACTGATGACGTTGAAGATGTCTAGAGATTCGCACATTTGGACGTCCAATAAAAATGTGGTCTGGTGTCTGAAGGTTAAAGCAGGTTGGCAGGCTACATGCAGGCTGTGCTGTGAGCGAACATATCCTACCACGTTGTGTCTCATCTCACCAGCCAGGAGCGCCGTGTGTGCGCCTCGCCTCCGTCCTCGGAAAAAACTCTGTCGAATGTCAGAGAACAGCTGGGAGCTTAACATTTCAGAAGTCTGGCGGTTTCAAAAGTCTCGTCTCCCTGCTTACAGAGTGACTGTTCTGTTCAGCCAAACAGAACGGTGCGCTTCAACAACTTAACAACTTTTAAAGTGGGGAATACAGCACTGCAACAGCGTGGAAGGAATTTCTCATAGATGTCCACTCAATTGGAAAGAGGCCTACAGCTAGAGACGACCAAGCTTAATGCTCTGAAACTCGAATTCGATGATGAGGAGATTGATGTGGAAAGTCTCGACGGATGCCTGCCCGAGGAGCGGCACGGCAGCGCGGAGAAAGGAGCGAAGGTGGTCACGGAACAGCATTCGCTGCAGACGCCGCGCAAGTCGACCCGCAGCCCCAAATGCGCCCGCTGTCGGAACCACGGCGTCGTGTCTTGTCTCAAAGGCCACAAGCGCTTCTGTCGCTGGCGTGACTGCCAGTGCGCGAACTGTGTTCTCGTGGTGGAGCGGCAGCGAGTGATGGCTGCGCAAGTCGCCCTGCGGAGACAACAGGCGACAGAGGTGAGTGTCAGGGACATCTGACTTTTACTGGCAGGATATAATTTAAGAAAGATAATTATCATATCATGTAGGCCTAAATGCTGTATGTAAATATTTTGTAACTTGTGTCAGTCCATGATTATGTAATTACAGGTTAATACAGGTCAGATATGATGACTAACCCATGTGCATCATGCACCTGTTCCTTTTTGTCTACATTTGCTCTGATAGAGAAATGTGGAAATTGAAACACGAGAACAATTAATTGTCCTAATCTATGTAAAAAAAAAAGTTGCCTATGATTTATATATTCTCTTAGATAGTGTGTGACTAAGCAGATTCATATGCATGTCTTTTTAACCTTTGTGATGATGAAAACAAGAACAATATTGTTCCATATTCCCTGAAAAAAACATAGGCTGTTTTTGCTTTACATTTGTGGATAGCATAGGGTATGTTTTCCTGATGTATTTGTTTTATTTATACTGAACATAAATAGAAATGCAACATGCAACAATTTCAATGATTTTACTGAGTTACAGTACATTTCATATAAGGAAATCAGTGAATTGAAATAAATAAATTAGGCCCTAATCTATGGATTTCACATGACCGTGCAGGGGCGCAGCCATGTGTAGGCCTGGGAGGGCATAGGCCCACCCACTTGGGAGCCAGAGCCACACACTGGGGAGCCAGGCCCAGCCAATCAGAATTTGTTTTTCCCCACAAAAGGGCTTTATTACAGACATAAATACTCCTCAGTTTCATCAGCTGTCCGGGTGGCTGGTCTCAGACGATCCTGCCGGTGAAGAAGCCGGATGTGGAGGTCCTGGGCTGGCGTGGTTACACGTGGTCTGTGGTTGTGAGGCCGGTTGGACGTATTGCCAAATTCTCTAAAACAACGTTGGAGGTGGCTTATTGTAGAGAAATTAACATTCAATTATCTGGCAACAGCTCTGGTGGACATTCCTGCAGTCAGCATTCCAATTGCACTCTCCCTCAAGTGGTCCCTTTAGTGGCCTTTTAGTGTCCCTAGCAGAAGGTGTACCTGTGTAATGATCATGCTGTTTAATCTGCTTCTTGATATTCCACACCTGTCAGGTGGATGGATTATCTTGGCAAAAGAGAAACGCTCACTAACAGGGATGTAAACAAATTTGTCCACCACATTTTTGAGAAATAAGCATTTTGTGTGTATGGAACATTTCTGGAATCTTTTATTTCAGCTCATGAAACATGGACTTTACATGTTGCGTTTACATATTTGTTCAGTATAGATTTAGTTATTCCACTCATAAAACTCATTTGTTTACACTCACAAGCATTTTATCATAGAAATTGTAGGCCTTACATCAAGAACACTCAATTGTAATGATTCTGTAACAAACTAGCAACTTCATGCAGTAGCCTACAATACATTATAGAGGTTATGACTGTACTTACATACCTGGTTTATTAATGTAATACATTACTCTATCATAATTTCCCCATGCTCTACATTTTATTTTGTTGTTTCACCTAATTGTTATTAAGTAAAAGTAGTTTACTAAAGATTTTGGTCAAAGTGTTACCCAAACTTTTTTTGCCTGCCCAAACTTAGCTCCAACTTTTAAAAAATTGGGCAAAAAATTCAGTCTACTTAAAACAATCTGTTTGCTCAACTCATATGTTCTTTCAACTAGAAATAAATATTTGCGCATCTGTGGAACTGGTTATACAAATGAAATTAGTGCTTCTAACATACAATGCTTTCAATTGACATATTTTACACACTTTGACACACATTAATACATTGTGCATGTTCATTTATGCAGTAACTATAATTCAAAATGTCTTCACCTGGGATCTGAACTCACAACCATTTGGTGTTCACGGCATTCTTCCTCCTACTCCACCATGTCTGTGTCAATTATCACTTAATCATTATTCTCTCGTCATTGATTTGATTGACTTATTTCAGCAATTTAAGGGCTTTCTGTCTAGTTGTCTAATGTTGGTGGGGCATATTAACCTGTTTTAATGATACTCCTGAATCACTATGATCAATAAAATAGATGTACTTTCAAGTGAATGTACTTTGAAGTGTAGCAATACAGGTGAAATCAGTAATTGACACAGACATGGTGTTTTAGCAGGGACATTGGTATGCCATGAACCAAGAGATTGTGAGTTCAAATCCCAGGTGATGAACTGTATAAATGAACATGCACAATGTAATCATGTATGTGAATGTGTGTCAAATATGTACGTTGAAAACATTGTATGTCAAAAGCACCGTGTGAGTAAGTAGTTCCACAGCCTTCCTTAGTGAAGATGCCCAAATAAGAATTGTATAAACATATGAGACAAGTTGAGCAAACACAACATTTTAAGTTGACTGTTTTTTTGCCTAAGTTTTCTCAAGTTGGGGCTAAGTTTGGGCCAACTAAAAAATAAAAGTTCAGGTAACACTTTGATCGAAAGTTGAGTAAACTAAAAAAGGCTGTGGAACAAGCTACTTGATAATAATTAGTTGAAACAACTCTTCTTTTTTTTTACAGCGTGGGGTTAATGCATATGTACATTTATTTCAATGTATATTATCTCTCCTCTGCAGGGTAAAAAAGGGGTCAGAGGAACAGCCGCACCATTACCTCGCACAGCGTATCAACGCTACACCAGAGCACCTAGCATCCTAGCTAAGAGTATCTTAGAGGGTATGTATCACCTAGCATCCTAGCTAAGAGTATCTCAGAGGGTATGTATCACCTAGCATCCTAGCTAAGAGTATCTTAGAGGGTATGTATCACCTAGCATCCTAGCTAAGAGTATCTTAGAGGGTATGTATCACCTAGCATCCTAGCTAAGAGTATCTTAGAGGGTATGTATCACCTAGAATTCTAGCTAAGAGTATCTTAGAGGGTATGAATCACCTAGAATTCTAGCTAAGAGTATCTTAGAGGGTATGAGTGATACACACTCATTTGCATAATACAAATTATGCAAATGAGAGGATATGGAATTGCACATTGTGTTTACCAGCGAGCGGTTGGGAGGGACAATGTTGTTTTGAGGTTGTGTTTCTTCTACTTTCCCCTGAGTAACATGAACGTGTTCACACACTAGGCCATGCCATCACAGCTGTGTTTAGAGCATCTACTTGGCCTTTATACATTTTGATGGGGTGCCATTCTTGAATTTTGATTAATTTTGACTTAATTTACCTAAATAAACTTTGTGATGTGATTGTATTAAAACAGAACGTGTGCTCGGGTACTCGGAGAAAAAAAAGTGCTATCTAAAACCAAAAAGGGTTCTACGGCTGTCCCCATAAGAGAACCCTTTGAAGAAGCCCTTTTGGTTCTAGGTTGGGTGTCTGTATAGCACTTTATGACATCTGCTGATGTAAAAAGAGATTTATAAATACATTTGATTGATTGATTGAGGTAGAATCCTTTTGGGTTCCATGTAGAACCCTCTGTGGAAAGGGTTCTACATGGAACCCAAGAGTTCTACCTGGAACCAAAAAGGGTTCTACATGAACCAAAAAAGGTTATCCTATGGGGACAGCCACAGAACCCTTTTGGAACTTTTTTTTCTAAGAGTGTATCATATTAATCATTAGACAGGTAAATGACATCAGTCTTGTTTACTTCCTTATAGGCTACAAACCCCCAGTAAATGAGGACGGACCCTGGTCCAAGCGAGGTCACTTCTCCTCTGTCAGTGCCCGGATGAGGAAGAGGAGGGCGTTTGCTGATAAGGAGCTGGAGAGTGTGATGCTGGAGAGGGAGCTGAGACAGAGAGAGCTGGAGGACCTATCAGGTCTCACCCTGCTTCACCACCCTGCCCTGGCAGGGCTGCCCTCTTCCCCCCACCACTGCTGCCCACAGAAGGACCCCGGGGTGGCCACCTACGTGCCTGTGCACAAATACAAACCAGGCCCTGTGCTGTATGAGTGTGACTTCCACTGCTACCAGGAAGAGGTCAAGGCCCGATCCACAGCAGAGAGCGGTTATGGTTACAGGCAGTTCACGTCACAGTGTAACTCTAACTCTGGGGTTCTGGAACACATGGAGCGAGTCAGGGAGAGAGCACTAGAGAGCTGGAAGTGTTCCAGGAAGAGGGAGACCTGTCAAGAGCCATCACTCCTGCCCTCACTACAACTCCAACAGAGCGGGAGTAGTTATTCTGAAGGCTCAGCTGATCTGGACAGGGATAAGGCCATGCCAAAAAGGGTAAAAGACAATCCAACGGCTCCAACAGCTCCAAAGTTCGTTATTCCAAAAACAGCCCTCACACACTCTGACTCTCCCTCTGAGCCTAAGCATGTGTTTCAGAGAGAGGAACAACCCTATAGGCACAGCAGGGTCTTAGAACCTCACCTCCTCCCACCCAAGGACTGGTCAGCAGGGGGGACTAGGCATCATGAAAGGCCTCAGATCAACTCAGTGAAACCCACAGTGGCGAGGCAGCCATTACCGTTCTCAGTGGAGTCACTGCTGAGGGCTTGAAGAACTCTTGGTAAAAATCGTAAGCCAGCAAGTTATAGAGGTGTCTATGCTATATCTAAAACAGTGGAATGTAGGTGTTAAAAATATTTTGGTAGCACTTTACTGTAAGTGTGCCAATATTTTTTTTCAGAAGTGCATTTTCTATATCAACACTGGTGGTAAAAATTTGTAACTAGTGGAATATTTATACTCAAATCTACTTTGAAATGTTATACATTTGTTAGTTAGTTTTATAAATTGCTCAGCATTTTTCAAAGGATTGTAAGATATTGTATTTTGAAAGCAATAAAGTAGACATGTACAATGTAACATGTTGTATAATCTCCCGTTTGTATTCCCATATCATTGTCCTTTTTCTTTTTCTGACCGCAAACTTCCTTTAACTTAAAAAACCCGTTTCATGTGTCATATTAATGTATTGGTATACTGTTGTATGTGCTATACTCCCTTGGCTAAGGCAACTGTAAAATAACTAACACTCTCACATTTAGATGATTCAGAAGATACTTTTAGAATGCTTTCTGTTACGGTTTTCTAGGTGTGAAGGATAGTCGGACCAAAATGCAGCGTGTAGATTGCGATCCATGTTTAATGAATAAACACAAAACACGAATAAACACAAAACACTACTAAACAAAGGACGTTACGAAAACCGAAACAGCCTATACTTGTGTAAATAAATAGAGATTTTTTTTTTGAAAATTACAAAATCATAATTCTCATTCATTCTTAATCAATTTTATTTACAAAACCAAACAAAAACAAACCTCAGGGGAGCATCGTCCCTCCCCGTCATACCTAACCAATACCTAACCCTTCCCTATCTTCCCTTCCCTAATCTATCCCCTTACAAATCTACCTCTAACACTCCCAGCCCTAATCCCCCCTTCCACCTCTCCCGTGCCGCATGCTGCCCCCACTTTATCTCCTCCCTCTTCATCCTCCCCCTCACATCACCTTCCACCCTCCTCACTATCCCTTCCACCCCCCAATCTCTCCCTGTCTTAACTAAATTCTGCCTGGCTTCCCACAGCCCCCTTTTAAAGAGACTCATGAGAAGCCAGAGCAGAAACCTGTCCCTTTCCGTTCCCCTCGCTCTCCCTACGCCTCTCTCTAACCTAGCCCAAGTCAGCAAAAAGTCGCTCCTAACCAAACCTAGCAGCACCCGTGCCCTAGCCCAGACTAGTCCGGCAAAGGCACAGTCCCAGAAGGCATGGCGCACAGTCTCCTCCCTGCCACAAGCAGATCTTGGACAGGTGGAGGATCGCGACAAACTATGCCGGTACATGATGGAACGTACCGGCAAGCACTTATGGAGGCTCAACCAATTCAGGTCCTTGAGCCTGTTGTCCAGGCCCCGCGCCTGCACTCCCTCCCAGACCACTGACGAGATGCCCGCTACAGGTGCAGGACTCCCTGCCTGCCTGACCTCCTCGTACAGGTGCCTGTGGTCTAAACCTACTCGGGCAACTTCAACCTCGGGGTGCGCACGCAGCCACTTGGCCGCATGGCCAAAGTGCCACGGCAGCTGTTCCGCCCGAGGACCCGCGTTAGACCACACCATTACGCTTCTCGCCTGATACGAGAAGAACACCCGCAGGAGGTAACCGGACGGGTGTATAACTGGCTGAGCTAGCTCCCTCAACAGGAAAGAAACAAAAATGGCGTCTAGCTTGAGGGGGAGATGTGGTACCCCCCTACCTCCCTCCCCGATGGGACAGAGCATGCGCGCCCTGGCGACCCACTCGTACCTGCCACCCCACATAAACTGAAACACAAGCCTCACTAGAGACCTTCTCAGACAAGCCGGCAATGGGTAGATGTACGCCAAGTACAAAAGAGATGGCAATACATCCACCTTTAGGACCAGGACCTTACCTATAAAAGACAAAGACCTAGCCTTCCACATTGCTAGCTTCCTCTGAACCACTGCGATACCCATGTTCCAGTTCAGCGTCGCTGAGCCGGAGGTCTCAAAATGGACCCCGAGAATCCTCAGGGGCCCCCTCACAGAGAGATAACCCCCCGGGCACATCCGTCCTACCGCGCCATCTTCCGAAAAATTTAACGGAAGACTTTGCATGGTTCAGAACCGCCCCCGACGCTTGGGTGAAATCCCCAATGATGGCAAGAGACCTTGTCAGGCACGAGTCCTTGCACAACAGCAAGGAAGTGTCGTCGGCGTACTGCGTCATCTTAACACGCAGCCCACCGCTCCCAGGGATCAACAAGCCCTCCACCCCTGTGTCTGCCCTAATGGCAGCCCCCAGAGGCTCCATGTACAGAACGAAGAGGAGAGCCGAGAGTGGGCATCCCTGCCTGACCCCAGACGAGAGGTCAAAAACGTCACCTAAGTGACTATTTACACTAACTCGGCACCCCGCTCCAACATACAATGTACGGATCCATCCTATAAACTTCTCCCCAAATCCTAATCTACCTAACACCCTGAATAGAAAAGATCTATTCACGCGATCAAAGGCTTTCGCCTGATCTAGCGCCGCTACCATTAAAGGCAGCCCTCTATCTTCAACCCAGGCGATGGAGTCCCTGATCAACTGTAGGTTCCATCGAATAGAGCGACCCTCAACCCCGCACGTCTGATCCTCATGGACAACGTAGGGAAGGGCTGTGCGCAACCGGTCTGCTAAAACCTTTGCAAGAATCTTGTAATCTACGCACAACATGGTCAATGGCCGCCAGTTGCCAAGGTCAGTTGCTTCCCCCTTCTTATAAAGAAGTGACAGCACACCAACCGCCATTGATCCCCCCGGGACCCCCGTCTCAAGGATGGCCTTCAAGACTTCAAGGACCACTGGTCCAAGTATACCCCAAAACTTGAGGTAAAACTCAGCCGGCAGCCCATCCATCCCAGGCACCTTCCCTTTTCCCATCCTCCTAAGAGCGCTCTCAACCTCTTCTAGTGAGATCTGGGCCTCCATCACGTCTCTAATGTCCTCCGGCAACCGCCGGGACAAGTGTTCTAAAAACACATTTCCCTGCTCTACATCTATTTCCCTTTCCTTAAATAAACTTCGGAAATGATCAGTTGTCACCCTGACCATTTCCTCTGGTTTACTTACTACACTACCATTTTCTTCCCTAACGCCATGCATTACCTTCCTACTCTGCCTGGCCCTAACCGACTTAAAGAACATAGCGGAACAAGTCTCATTATGTTCTAGAAAGCCACTATGCGCCCGCTCCAGGAAAGCTCGAGCCTTCTGCTCCTGCAGCTCCCTGAGCTGCGCCTTTAGGGCTGCAAATCTCTCCCAGTCAATTGACCCGCCGAGGTTGCCTGCCTCATACTCAAGTTCAACTAACCTTTGGATACGATCCACCTCCCTCCTTTCCTCCCTTTTCTTCCTTTTACAATATCCTATTATAAAAGCCCTAATTCTCACCTTCACTAAATCCCACCACTCTAACACCCCCTCGCACATAGACCGGAGGCCGTCAACCCTCCGAAAGAAACAAAAAAATGCATCAACGAAAGCCTGCTCCTCCAGTATATCCCGATCTAGCTTCCAGTACCCCCTACCGAAGAGGCAGACTGGCGACCCCACCTGCAAGAACACCCCGTCGTGATCCGTGAAGAACACAGGCAACAGGCGCCCAGACAACTGACCCAAAGACCTGGATACAAAAATGTAGTCGAGCCTCCGCGCAACCCCCCTGGAGTTGCGCCATGTAGGACCAACCATTGCCGGAGTAGTATGCAGGCCACCATCAACCAGACCATGGCAAGCCATTAGCCCGGTGATTGCGCCCGCACTACTATCACCACCTACCCCTAAATCTACATTAAAGTCCCCTCCTATCACTAAGTGCCTATTTGTGACACACAGGGGCGCCAGACAGTCCACCATCTCCCTTCTGTCTGCCGCCACCTGTGGCCCATATACCCCAATTAACCTATACCTAGCTTCTCTATACACTACATCTATCCCCAATACTCTACCCTGCATTACAACAAATGTGCTCTCTACCTTAGCCTCTCTATTCCCACATAAAATCCCTACTCCTGTTGAGTGCACCCCTCCTATGCCCCAAAAGGATTCCCCCTTATCCCACTCCCTCCTAAATCTACACACATCCCCACCATCCCTCAGGTGAACCTCCTGTAAAAAACAAAAATCAAACCCCACACCCTCTAAAAAATTAAATACCGCCCTCCTTTTAACTACCTCCCTCAACCCCCTTACATTTAAACTAAACAATTTAACAGAAATATTCATTTAATTAATTAAACACAAACAATCAAAACCCTCAACAAATCAACCCCAAAAATCAAAGAAAAAACAGGAGACTCACCCGATGCTCCCCTGGTCCATCTCCACCGGCAGGGACGTCCTCTCTCCTCCTGACGCCCCCCCGTCCTCCTCCATCTCTCCAACCCAGGATGCAGGCAGTGTGTTAGGCCTATTGCCCTGCATCCTGGGTTCCTCCCCACCCTCCAACCCCCCCTCCCTGTCTGCCTCGGGGCTGAGTGCAGGGGATCCCAACTCCTCAAACAGGAATTGAGATCCCTCTAACAAACTGCCCACTGACCCCTCACCGGAGTCATCCTCCCCTCCTTTGATGAGGGGCTGAGGCAAACAGGGAGGCCAATGAAACCCCCCTCCCCCCGCTGATCTCTTAGCCCCCCCCCCCTCCCCCACCCCCTCCCACTCCCTGCCCGACTTCCCCTCTTCTTCCCCTTCTTCTTTGGTGAAGGAGGTAGCGGGGAGACATAATGTCCCTTCCCCGCTAACTCCTCCACCAATTCCCTTGTCTCGTCCTCAAGGAAGTCCGGCAGGTTGTCCCCCCACTCCCTCCCTCCACCTCCCCCTCCCACCCCTTCCCCCAACACCACCACCCCTCCCTCCTTTCCCATCACTGTCACCGTTCCCTCTTCCACTCCTTCTCGAACCACCTTCCCACTCTCCCTCTTCTCCACTCCTTCTCCAACCACCTTCCCACTCCCCCTCTTCTCCGTTCCTTCTCGTTCTTCCTCCTTCTTTTCTTTTTCTCCTTCTTTCTCCTTCTGCCTTCTCGCCTCTTCCTTCTGTCCATCCTCTTCACTCGCCGTCTTTTCCCCTGTGCCATCCGTACAATCCGCACGCGTCCTTTCTTTCCTCCCCCCATCCCCCGTTCCCCCCCCAGCTGCAGACGCGTATGACCTGTGACGAGCCGGGCAGTCACGCCACAGGTGTGCTTTCGAGCCACACCCGTGGCAAGCCTTGGGCTCGTCACAATCCTTGGCCTCGTGCTCTCCCGACCCACAGAATCGACACTTCATGGTGTTGCACGAGGCCAGGATATGACCGTAGGCCATACAACGCCTGCAAAATGGAGGCTGACGGGCATAGTACAGTGTTCCCCTGTCAGCCCCCAGGGAGAACATCGCCGGAGGATGGAGGTAGCCATCCACGCTCTTCGGGTCCTCCCTGAGTAACACCTGGAACCCTCTCCTCCCGTTCCAGAAACCCAGGGAGTCCCTGAGGTACCTCGCTGAGGAGACATTGTCAACATACCTCCCCAGAAAGGCCCTCACTTCCTCTTCCTTCACATGCGGATTGTACATGTTTACGGTGACCACCCTGAAGTTGTTCTTGGCCAGGCTGGTCACCGCGTAATGGCACAGGGGACCTTCTCCTTTCTCTGCCTTCACCTTCTTCATTATCTCGTTGTGCTTCTCTTCCATTCAAAGTCACATCAAACCCTTTCTCCACCGGGTTCCCCTGGAGGCAGAGAACATCTTTCACCTTCAGTTGAAGGCACCCCATCAGTACGGTCCTCCCGAAAGTTTCTCTCCCCCAGGGCTCTGCCTCTGATTGAGAACCACTCCAGACAGCCATAGACCTTGCTAGATAACCCCACTAGCTACAATCCCAATACATACACACCAAAACCCCAAGACAAAACACACCACAATACAAAAACCCCATGCCACACCCTGGCCTGACCCAATACATGAAGAAAAACACAAAATACTTAGACCAGGGCGTGACACTTTCACACGTAAAAATAATTTGAAAAGGTGAAAGTAGAGAGGTCAGCTCCTGAACTGCTGCACGGTGCGTTTTGTACATCCCCCGATCACGGTATCCACACTGCCGGCTCCTGTCCTCCTTCACAGGGTTAACGCTGTCAAAATAAACTCTTTGGTGTTCAAAAATCCTTTTAATTCTAAAGAAAACAAAGAAAGAAAGGAGTACACAGGTAGGCTGGTGGCGTGCAGCTCTCTGAGAGAGAGAGAGAGAGAGAGAACAGAGTACATAGGAGTACATGGGTAGGCTGGTGGCGTGCAGCTCTCTGAGAGAGAGAGAGAGAGAGAGAGAGAGAGAGAGAGAGAGAGAGAGAGAGAGAGAGAGAGAGAGAACAGAGTACATAGGAGTACATGGGTAGGCTGGTGGCGTGCAGCTCTCTGAGAGAGAGAGAGAGAGAGAGAGAGAGAGAGAGAGAGAGAGAGAGAGAGAGAACAGAGTACATAGGAGTACATGGGTAGGCTGGTGGCGTGCAGCTCTCTGAGAGAGAGAGAGAGAGAGAGAGAGAGAGAGAGAGAGAGAGAGAGAGAGAGAGAGAACAGAGTACATAGGAGTACATGGGTAGGCTGGTGGCGTGCAGCTCTCTGAGAGAGAGAGAGAGAGAGAGAGAGAGAGAGAGAGAGAGAGAGAGAGAGAGAACAGAGTACATAGGAGTACATGGGTAGGCTGGTGGCGTGCAGCTCTCTGAGAGAGAGAGAGAGAGAGAGAGAGAGAGAGAGAGAGAGAGAGAACAGAGTACATAGGAGTACATGGGTAGGCTGGTGGCGTGCAGCTCTCTGAGAGAGAGAGAGAGAGAGAGAGAGAGAGAGAGAGAGAGAGAGAGAGAGAACAGAGTACATAGGAGTACATGGGTAGGCTGGTGGCGTGCAGCTCTCTGAGAGAGAGAGAGAGAGAGAGAGAGAGAGAGAGAGAGAGAGAACAGAGTACATAGGAGTACATGGGTAGGCTGGTGGCGTGCAGCTCTCTGAGAGAGAGAGAGAGAGAGAGAGAGAGAGAGAGAGAGAGAGAGAGAACAGAGTACATAGGAGTACATGGGTAGGCTGGTGGCGTGCAGCTCTCTGAGAGAGAGAGAGAGAGAGAGAGAGAGAGAGAGAGAGAGAGAACAGAGTACATAGGAGTACATGGGTAGGCTGGTGGCCTGCAGCTCTCTGAGAGAGAGAGAGAGAGAGAGAGAGAGAGAGAGAGAGAGAACAGAGTACATAGGAGTACATGGGTAGGCTGGTGGCGTGCAGCTCTCTGAGAGAGAGAGAGAGAGAGAGAGAGAGAGAGAGAGAGAACAGAGTACATAGGAGTACATGGGTAGGCTGGTGGCGTGCAGCTCTCTGAGAGAGAGAGAGAGAGAGAGAGAGAGAGAGAGAACAGAGTACATAGGAGTACATGGGTAGGCTGGTGGCGTGCAGCTCTCTGAGAGAGAGAGAGAGAGAGAGAGAGAGAGAGAGAGAACAGAGTACATAGGAGTACATGGGTAGGCTGGTGGCCTGCAGCTCTCTGAGAGAGAGAGAGAGAGAGAGAGAGAGAGAGAGAGAGAGAGAGAACAGAGTACATAGGAGTACATGGGTAGGCTGGTGGCGTGCAGCTCTGAGAGAGAGAGAGAGAGAGAGAGAGAGAGAGAGAGAGAGAACAGAGTACATAGGAGTACATGGGTAGGCTGGTGGCCTGCAGCTCTCTGAGAGAGAGAGAGAGAGAGAGAGAGAGAGACAGAGTACATAGGAGTACATGGGTAGGCTGGTGGCGTGCAGCTCTCTGAGAGAGAGAGAGAGAGAGAGAGAGAGAGAGAGAGAGAGAACAGAGTACATAGGAGTACACAGGTAGGCTGGTACAGCTCTCTGAGAGAGAGAGAGAGAGAGAGAGAGAGAGAGAGAGAGAACAGAGTACATAGGAGTACACAGGTAGGCTGGTGGCGTGCAGCTCTCTGAGAGAGAGAGAGAGAGAGAGAGAGAGAGAGAGAACAGAGTACATAGGAGTACACAGGTAGAGAGAGAGAGAGAGAGAGAGAGAGAGAGAGAGAGAGAACAGAGTACATAGGAGTACATGGGTAGGCTGGTGGCGTGCAGCTCTCTGAGAGAGAGAGAGAGAGAGAGAGAGAGAGAGAGAGAGAGAGAACAGAGTACATAGGAGTACATGGGTAGGCTGGTGGCGTGCAGCTCTCTGAGAGAGAGAGAGAGAGAGAGAGAGAGAGAGAACAGAGTACATAGGAGTACATGGGTAGGCTGGTGGCGTGCAGCTCTGAGAGAGAGAGAGAGAGAGAGAGAGAGAGAGAGAGAGAGAGAGAGAGAACAGAGTACATAGGAGTACATGGGTAGGCTGGTGGCGTGCAGCTCTCTGAGAGAGAGAGAGAGAGAGAGAGAGAGAGAGAGAGAGAGAGAGAGAGAGAGAGAGAGAACAGAGTACATAGGAGTACACAGGTAGGCTGGTGGCGTGCAGCTCTCTGAGAGAGAGAGAGAGAGAGAGAGAGAGAGAGAGAGAGAGAGAGAGAGAGAGAACAGAGTACATAGGAGTACATGGGTAGGCTGGTGGCGTGCAGCTCTCTGAGAGAGAGAGAGAGAGAGAGAGAGAGAGAGAGAGAGAGAGAGAGAGAGAGAGAGAACAGAGTACATAGGAGTACACAGGTAGGCTGGTGGCGTGCAGCTCTCTGAGAGAGAGAGAGAGAGAGAGAGAGAGAGAGAGAGAGAGAGAGAGAGAGAGAGAGAGAGAGAGAACAGAGTACATAGGAGTACATGGGTAGGCTGGTGGCGTGCAGCTCTCTGAGAGAGAGAGAGAGAGAGAGAGAGAGAACAGAGTACATAGGAGTACATGGGTAGGCTGGTGGCGTGCAGCTCTCTGAGAGAGAGAGAGAGAGAGAGAGAGAGAGAGAGAGAGAGAGAACAGAGTACATAGGAGTACATGGGTAGAGAGAGAGAGAGAGAGAGAGAGAGAGAGAGTACATAGGAGTACACAGGTAGGCTGGTGGCGTGCAGCTCTCTGAGAGAGAGAGAGAGAGAGAGAGAGAGAGAGAGAGAGAGAGAGAGAGAGAGAGAGAGAGAGAGAGAGAGAGAGAGAGAGAGAGAGAGAGAGAGAGAACAGAGTACATAGGAGTACACAGGTAGGCTGGTAGGCAGCTCTCTGAGAGAGAGAGAGAGAGAGAGAGAGAGAGAGAGAGAGAGAGAGAGAGAGAGAGAACAGAGTACATAGGAGTACACAGGTAGGCTGGTGGCGTGCAGCTCTCTGAGAGAGAGAGAGAGAGAGAGAGAGAGAGAGAGAGAGAGAGAGAGAGAGAGAGAGAGAGAGAGAGAACAGAGTACATAGGAGTACATGGGTAGGCTGGTGGCGTGCAGCTCTCTGAGAGAGAGAGAGAGAGAGAGAGAGAGAACAGAGTACATAGGAGTACATGGGTAGGCTGGTGGCGTGCAGAGAGAGAGAGAGAGAGAGAGAGAGAGAGAGAGAGAACAGAGTACATAGGAGTACATGGGTAGGCTGGTGGCCTGCAGCTCTCTGAGAGAGAGAGAGAGAGAGAGAGAGAGAGAGAACAGAGTACATAGGAGTACACAGGTAGGCTGGTGGCGTGCAGCTCTCTGAGAGAGAGAGAGAGAGAGAGAGAGAGAGAGAGAGAGAGAGAGAGAGAGAGAGAGAGAGAGAGAGAGAGAGAGAGAGAGAGAGAGAGAGAGAGAGAGAGAACAGAGTACATAGGAGTACACAGGTAGGCTGGTGGCGTGCAGCTCTCTGAGAGAGAGAGAGAGAGAGAGAGAGAGAGAGAGAGAACAGAGTACATAGGAGTACATGGGTAGGCTGGTGGCCTGCAGCTCTCTGAGAGAGAGAGAGAGAGAGAGAGAGAGAGAGAACAGAGTACATAGGAGTACACAGGTAGGCTGGTGGCGTGCAGCTCTCTGAGAGAGAGAGAGAGAGAGAGAGAGAGAGAGAGAGAGAGAGAGAGAGAGAGAGAGAGAGAGAACAGAGTACATAGGAGTACACAGGTAGGCTGGTGGCGTGCAGCTCTCTGAGAGAGAGAGAGAGAGAGAGAGAGAGAGAGAAGAGAGAGTACATAGGAGTACATGGGTAGGCTGGTGGCGTGCAGCTCTCTGAGAGAGAGAGAGAGAGAGAGAGAGAGAGAGAGAGAGAGAGAGAGAACAGAGTACATAGGAGTACATGGGTAGGCTGGTGGCGTGCAGCTCTCTGAGAGAGAGAGAGAGAGAGAGAGAGAGAGAGAGAACAGAGTACATAGGAGTACATGGGTAGGCTGGTGGCGTGCAGCTCTCTGAGAGAGAGAGAGAGAGAGAGAGAGAGAGAGAGAGAGAGAGAGAGAGAGAGAGAGAGAGAACAGAGTACATAGGAGTACATGGGTAGGCTGGTGGCGTGCAGCTCTCTGAGAGAGAGAGAGAGAGAGAGAGAGAGAGAGAGAGAGAGAGAGAGAGAGAGAGAGAGAGAGAACAGGTACATAGGAGTACACAGGTAGGCTGGTGGCGTGCAGCTCTCTGAGAGAGAGAGAGAGAGAGAGAGAGAGAGAGAGAGAGAGAGAGAGAGAGAGAACAGAGTACATAGGAGTACATGGGTAGGCTGGTGGCGTGCAGCTCTCTGAGAGAGAGAGAGAGAGAGAGAGAGAGAGAGAGAGAGAGAGAGAGAGAGAGAGAGAGAGAACAGAGTACATACACAGGTAGGCTGGTGGCGTGCAGCTCTCTGAGAGAGAGAGAGAGAGAGAGAGAGAGAGAGAGAGAGAGAGAGAGAACAGAGTACATAGGAGTACACAGGTAGGCTGGTGGCGTGCAGCTCTCTGAGAGAGAGAGAGAGAGAGAGAGAGAGAGAGAGAGAGAGAGAGAGAGAGAGAGAGAGAACAGAGTACATAGGAGTACATGGGTAGGCTGGTGGCGTGCAGCTCTCTGAGAGAGAGAGAGAGAGAGAGAGAGAGAGAGAGAGAGAGAGAGAGAGAGAGAGAGAGAGAACAGAGTACATAGGAGTACACAGGTAGGCTGGTGGCGTGCAGCTCTCTGAGAGAGAGAGAGAGAGAGAGAGAGAGAGAGAGAGAGAGAGAGAGAGAACAGAGTACATAGGAGTACATGGGTAGGCTGGTGGCGTGCAGCTCTCTGAGAGAGAGAGAGAGAGAGAGAGAGAGAGAGAGAGAGAACAGAGTACATAGGAGTACATGGGTAGGCTGGTGGCCTGCAGCTCTCTGAGAGAGAGAGAGAGAGAGAGAGAGAGAGAGAACAGAGTACATAGGAGTGCATGGGTAGGCTGGTGGCCTGCAGCTCTCTGAGAGAGAGAGAGAGAGAGAGAGAGAGAGAGCAGAGTACATATATACATAGGAGTGCATGGGTAGGCTGGTGGCCTGCAGCTCTCTGAGAGAGAGAGAGAGAGAGAGAGAGAACAGAGTACATAGGAGTGCATGGGTAGGCTGGTGGCCTGCAGCTCTCTGAGAGAGAGAGAGAGAGAGAGAGAGAACAGAGTACATAGGAGTGCATGGGTAGGCTGGTGGCCTGCAGCTCTCTGAGAGAAAGAGAGAGAGAGAGAGAACATTAGAAACCAAAGAAAAACACCCAAGCCTGTTGAACACTCATCGTGCTCTCTAATAAATGCCATCAAATATATAAATACCAAAGAATTGCAATACACACACACACAAGAATTGTACCCCGAACACACCGCGCACACACACACACACACACACACACACACACACACACACACACACACACACACACACACACACACACACACACACACACACACACACACACACACACAGTCTTGTATAACTAACCTTGTGGGGGGACACAGCTCAGTCCCCTTCAAAATCCTATTCTTAACCCCTTAGAAATAGCATTTGACCTTGTGGGAACTAACAAAATATCCCCAGTTGGTCAAAATGTTGTTTTGTTTACTATTCTTGTGGGACCTTCTGGTTACCTAGGCAACATTGTTCTTTATTGTAGGCCAAGCTTGACGCCACTGGAGTTCGTTTGAACCCACAGTTGATCTGTATCCTCCACTGTGTTGTCTTCTCTCTCTCATTCCTATCCTCCGTGGTAATCTGGGCGAGAAGAAAGACAGATAGTTTTGACAACTGTGGACTGTGTGGCGTCAGCACGGGTGATAGCACACTGCTCCTGTCTTTGTCCGGAATGCAGAAAGATAGGCTTTTCTCTCTCTTTTCCCTCTCAGGCCTTTCATAAATAGTAGGCTCTGAACAGAAGAGAGGAGGTGTGCCTGCCAGTACCAACGACAGACAGAACAGTGTCTGTGTCTTTATAGAAGTCTATCAACGTGGATTTAGTCATAATAAGACCATGTGAAGGGAAGAAATGACCATTCTCTCTGGGGTAGACAAGCACTCCTCACTGAGATAACAACTTGTGTGAAGAAGAATACGTTGGATATAAATCCATTTTTCCTCTCACAAAGCGGAGGGAAAAGACCCATTCTTCCAGGCTTCTTTAGAACGGCCTTCTGTGGTCTTAATAGATTGTGACATCGCTCAGAATGCTAGTCGTGTCCCATTTGTCATTAGGATGGTGTGGGACAGAAAGATTAGTGTATTGTTCCCTAGGTGTCTGTCTGCTCTTTGGAAAGCTCTGAATCGGCTTCCTATCACCAGTTTATTAAAATGTTTCTTTGTTGGGAAAACCGTAAGGGGGGTGGGGGAGTGTGTGTGTCTGTCTGTGCATGTGTGTGTGTGCCCATGCGGACAGTATTGGACGGGGTTGAATACCTGACAGAGCAGTTAGCTGCTGGTTTTAACACGGCGTCAGATTTATATCAGCTCTACAAAACAACTTTTGGCTGCTTTGCCTTTCTCTCCTCCCACTTATACCTCATTTCCATTTCAGCAATATTCATTTCACAGATGGTTTTTAAAAGCTTGCTTTGGCCCTTAAGCTCTGCTTCCTTTAGTAAACACACCGCTGCTTGGCTTACTGCAAACCTGACCGACCTGTTATTTCAAACACAGACCAAGCCTCTCTCTAACCCCAGCCTCCACAGGTTTATTTCCCCTGCTGGCCTAGCGCTGTGCCGAGCGTGAAGCCACTGGCCCACCATGTTAGTGTAGCCTAATGTAGATATCAGCGTCTGAGCTCCCCTGACAGGGCATCAGTACCTTTAAGGGCCCACAGGGAGGCTCTTTGATCCGGCTGCCAGGATACAGCTCCCCTGACTGTGGGATTCTCTGGGTTCCCCAGCTCTGACCCTGCCCTGTTCCCCAGCCCTCGCCCTGACCTGTTCACCAGCCCTCACCCTGCCCTGTTCCCAAGCTCTGGCCCTGCCCTGTTACCCGGCCCTTGCCCTAATCTGCCCTGTTCCCCAGCCCTCACCCTGCCCTGTTCCCCAGCCCTCGCCCTGCCCTGTTCCCCAGCCCTCACCCTGCCCTGTTCCCCAGCCCTCGCCCTGCCCTGTTCCCCAGCCCTCACTCTGCCCAGTTCCCCAGCCCTCACCCTGCCCTGTTCCCCAGCCCTCACCCTGCCCTGTTCCCCAGCCCTCACCCTGCCCTGTTCCCCAGCCCTCGCCCTGCCCTGTTTCCCAGCCCTCGCCCTGCCCTGTTCCCCAGCTCTGGCCTTGCCCTGTTCCCCAGCCCTCACCCTGCCCTGATCCCCAGCCCTCGCCCTGCCCTGTTCCCCAGACCTCGCCCTGCCCTGTTCCCCAGCCCTCGCCCTGCCCTGTTCCCCAGCCCTCACCCTGCCCTGTTCCCCAGCCCTCAGCCTGCCCTGTTCCCCAGCCCTCACCCTGCCCTGTTTCCCAGCCCTCACCCTGCCCTGTTCCCCAGCTCTGGCCCTGCCCTGTTCCCCAGCCCTCACCCTGCCCTGTTCCCCAGCCCTCGCCCTGGCCTGTTCCCCAGCCCTCACCCTGCCCTGTTCCCCAGCCCTCACAATGCCCTGTTCCCCAGTCCTCGCCCTGCACTGTTCCCCAGCCCTCACCCTGCCCTGTTCCCCAGCCCTCGCCCTGCCCTGTTCCCCAGCCCTCACCCTGCCCTGTTCCCCAGCCCTGCCCTGTTCCCCAGCCCTCGCCCTGCCCTGTTCCCCAGCCCTCACCCTGCCCTGTTCCCCAGCCCTCACCCTGCCCTGTTCCCCAGCCCTCACCCTGCCCTGTTCTCCAGCCCTCACCCACCCTGTTCTCCAGCCCTCACCCTGCCCTGTTCCCCAGCCCTCGCCCTGCCCTGTTCCCCAGCCCTCACCCTGCCCTGTTCCCCAGCCCTCACCCTGCCCTGCCCTGTTCCCCAGCCCTCACCCTGCCCTGCCCTGTTCCCCAGCCATCACCCTGCCCTGTTCCCCAGCCCTCACCCTGCCCTGTTTCCCAGCCCTCACCCTGCCCTGTTTCCCAGCCCTCACCCTGCCCTCACACAACTTATTGTCAACATAGTCACATACAACACAGTATAGTATTTCCAATATGGAATAACACAGCAACAGAAACGTAGTCGGTCAGTAACCAAGCAGTGTAACAGATACTGAAACTACAGTAAAATAGTCACCCTATTTCTCAGGAATATGATTTGTCTCTACAAACTTAGCAGGAGCAGGACCTTCACAAATAACAAGCCTATGGGCTCAACTTTCAGCCTCTCCTATATACAACATTTGGGTTTGGGCTAACCACCCCACATAACACTTACAGAAGCTCAAACAGGAGACTCAGTAATAGACAGGCTGTGTAACTGAGACAGCCACTGCGGAATAGACATTTCATAACTTTAGAAACATCTTTGAAACAGGCCGTATAGAGTTCTCTCCCTCCCTCCCCCCACTTCCATCTCCCCGGTCGGGATTTTTTATCCACTTGGGTTGTGTGTGGAACTCCCCTCTCCTGCCACTGTCTTCTCAGGTCAATGAACAGCCAACAGCCTCTGGTGCCCACAGTTGTAGCTGTACAGCAATACTGTTACTGTCACAAGGTCTGGCTTGGCCACTGGAGCCCTACCTCTGCAATATTAGAAACCAAACAACCACAACATCTCCTCTGTCAGCCTGCTTCTCTCAGCCCCTGTCTGCCTCATAGGCCAATAGGGCCAAGGGCTGTGAGCTGCTGCTGGGGCATGAGCAGTAATGAAGATAACAATGATGATTATGGTGATGATGATGATGATGATGATGATGCATTGTCAATCGGAAACAATGACCTTCTCCTTCATCTCATGTAACAATAAGGTCAAGCACCACTACATCACCAGTGACAGCCACATGTGACTCAATGGCACTCTGTTTGAGTTTAATTATAAATTACTTACTGCAACGAATAGGTGAGAGGATATTCCTGCCTCATCCCCTCCATGCTGAGCTGTGGATCCAACTTTAACCTTCATAGCCCACCCCAGCCTCAACATTCACACCTTCACCCTTCATATCATACCAGGGCCAAGGCATGCCAGCCCAGCCAGGAGAGTTCAGGAACTTTGTGGGCCGAGGGTGGCAGCAATAACAGCACTGAAAATAGCCCTGGTCCTCCACCCTATGAACCATTAGTGTGATATTTACCCAGCCTGGTTCTGATTTTACCCCACAGTAACCCACACCAACAACATGCCTTACATATTCCCAGTCCCGGTAAGGCAACCCACCACAATGTTATTTGGATGTCCGTCTGTAAAGCCCCAAACCTAACTTATTGGCACCCTCTTAAAAATGATTGATTTCCACGGGGGACAAGCCCGTAAAAGGGGAAAAGTGGGGGAGTTATAAAACTGTTGTGATGTTGGGTTACGAGACCTCTGGGGAATAACAGCTGGCAGAGGCAGAGAGCTGGAGGGTGGGGTGCTGGGGAAGCGCTGGCAGGGGGAAGCAAGGCAAGATGTAGTATTGTATGAGAAAATATACTGTATGCGACTGATTGGAGTTTGAACCCAGGTCTCTTTCACGCCACAATACTGTGTTAGCCAGCTGAGCTAAACCCTAGGCTTTACTGTGGTCAATGCAGCTGCCCCTCACCTGCCAATAACAGCAGGCTATTTAAAAGCTATTTACCACATGGGATTAGTTTTACAGACATAGCTAGCCTAACCATAGCTAGCCTAACCATAGCTAACATAACTAGCCTCCACTCACAGAGAACACCAGCAGAGAGAGAGAGAGAGGAAAACCAGGAAGGGGTTACAGTCTGAAATTTAAGTTACTCTAATAGCTGTGACAATATAGTGCCAATAAAAGGCTGTTATTATGCGTCTCGGGTTCCTGTGCAGCATATGTTAGAATCATTCACGGAGATCAAACAGGCCTCCCTATTCCAGTCGTCTATTCTGACTGCCGTTAGATACAAGGTGAATAAAGCTTTAACTGACGCTCATAGTGTCTCACACAGAGCCAGGCTGATTACTCTTTGAAATTAAATTGTTCCTCTAATTTGATGGTAAGTCTATGTTTTGACAGATAACCTTCATGGGCCTATGAGTAGCTAGATCCATGTTGATTCAAGCCTATAGATCTCGAAAAACACACTCATTCTCTATGCTCCAACTGACTGACCACATTCAACATTAATTATTCAATATTTTTTTAAGTTCCATTTTTTCACATGCACACGAACAGTGAAATGCTCAGCTTGCAAGCCCTTCCTAACAGTGCAGTCAGTATTCAATATCAACATAGTATAACTAATCAAATAAAATGTCTTAAACAAGAAATAAGAGAGGATGCTATATACAGGTCAGTGCCAGTACCACATTTACATTGTGCAGATATACTGGAGTACTAGAGGTAGACATGTACATATAGGCAGGGATTAATATATCACTCAATACCACAGGAGGTTGGTGGCACCTTAATTGGGGAGGACGGGCACATGGTAATAACTGGAGCGGAATCAGTGGAATGGTATCAAATACATCAAACACATGGTTTCCATGGTTTCCAGGTGTTTGCTGCCATTCCATTCGTTACGTTCCGGCCCTTATTATGAGCCGTTGTCCCCTCAGCAGTCTCCACCGCCCTGTAGACACCTAGTATATGGTTACTTGTAATGATATTGCACCAACAGATTTCTAACAGGGTTCACTGCAGGCCTGAATAAAGCAGCGTAATACAACATTTAATAAACACGGATACATTCATGATGGGTAAATATAGCCATGAATCTGAAAGTCTTCCACTGACACTTAATTGACTTAAATTGAAAAAATAATGGATTTAACGCTCTGAAGGTAAATGTAATATCATCTGTTAGTATGCAACAGTATTGACTGCCTCCCGTCCATGTGATGGTGACTGTGGAAAAAGGCAGTAGCCTATTTGATTCAGATGAGCAGTATTAGACATGACTTCAGGGTTTCCACTGGTACTTTCACACTGCACTGGGTGTGTGGACAAGCGTGAACGCCCACACAAACATGCGCACGTACGTGCGCACACATGCGCACAAGCAATCTCAAACACACACTCTCAAGTAAGACAAAAAGAAAACACACCTTCTCGTAGATTCACACAGATACACACATTACAGATAAAAGCACACAGCTACACACACTTCTTAAGACTCATACACACACACTTACTCCATAAAACACACCCTCTGCTCAGACACACACAGATACAAAACAACACACACAGATACACACAGATAGACAGACACACACAGACACACACAGATATTTAAAAATATATTTTGATAACTACCCTAAACAACAGTATACAAGACATATTGACATTAGAGAGAGAGACAAAAAGCGAGGCATAAAGAAATCTCAGGTGTTGATTGGGAGAGCTAGCTAAGACAACAACGGGTAAGACAACAACAGCTAATCAGCTAAGACAACAACAACAGGTAAAATGGCAATGAGTGGGCAGAGAGGGTCAGTTAACTACACACAGGGCCTGAGTTCGAGGCTGAGGCCAACAGATAAACAAAAAAAACTAAATGGAGTACCGTGATTAATGAACAGTCCAGCAGGCATCAGCTATGTAGCCAGGTGATCATAGTGTCCAGTGAACAGCAATAGATGAAACAGGGAAGCTGTTAGGTAGTCGTTTCTACGCTAGCAAGTGGGAGACACAGCGTTCATAAAGATAGCAGGCTGGGGCTAGCAGAAGCATCTTCACCGACGTCCGGAAAAGGCCGGTTGAGGGCACAACGGACGGAATTACATCGGCAGACCAGTCGTGATGGATCGGCAGGGCCCCGTTTCGACAAAGGGTCCAAGCCAATTGGCAAAAGTGGTATTGTAGCTGGAGTAATTTTGTTTTCTAGCCGGGAGATGCGCCTGGCTCGAGGCTAGCTGGTGCTAGCTTTGGGACAAGGGCATTAGCCACTATAGCCACTCGGTAGCAGCTAGCTAGCAGCAATGATCCGATGCAAAGGTCCAGAGCTTAGGGCAGGAATCCAGAGATGTAGTGGCTTCTAGTCGTGTTCGTGAAGAGTCCGGGAGGCATCAGCTGTGTAGCCGAATGATCATAGGGTCCACTGAGCAGGCTGGGAGCTTACGGCAGGAATCTGGTGATATAGTGGAGAAAAGCAGTCCGATATGCTCAGGGTTGATATCGCGCTGTGCAGACTGGCGGGTATTATCCAAGCTAAAAGCGAATGGTATCTGAGCTAAAGGTAAAGGCCGCTAGCAGTGGCTAACAGTGGCTAACAGTGGCTAACAATAAATAGCTAGTAGCTAATTAGCTGGATAGCATCTGATGGCTAGCTGCTGATGGAGGTTCTAGCTATAGGGTCTAAAAATAGCAGATTCGCATCACATTGGGTGAGGCGGGTTGCCTGAAGGTATATTTAATTTAAAAATGGAAAAAGAGATTGAAATATATACAAAAAAAGATAAATTTACACAATTTTATCTTATTTTATTTACCTTTATTTATTGTTTATTAATGACAAACAAGTCTGCACTGCTACGCCATCTTGGAATAATTGTTACACACAGACACAGACACACACACACAGATACACACAGACACACACAGATACACACAGACACTATTGTCAAACAGTCCCAGAAGTCACGGCAAGGCAAACTGAGCCGTTGGTCTCCCAGAGACAATCAGGAGAGTGGATGGTGTAATAGAAACAGGAGCTCTTTATAACCAGCTAGCTTCGTGTCAATATTACTCTTTCCCCCTCAGTGCACACAGGGCTCTGTTTCCACACCTCATCCCCATCAGGCCTACCTGCCTGCCACACTTACTCACACACAACCTGATCGCATTTGTCACTACCCCCTCAGCCCCCCTCCCTTTACCCCCTCAGCCGCCCTCCCCTTACCCCCTCAGCCCCCCTCCACTACACCCACGCTGATGGTTTTTCCCCAAAAATATTTGGGCTGTAACACAAGCCGTTCTGTCTTGTGTTTTTACTTCAAACAAACGTATGAATCACCTTAATCGCCCTCAATTAACCCCCCTGCACCTGGCGCTCTCTCTGCATGTCAGACCGAGAGGAACCAACCGCTTGACCAAGCAGGTGATGAATCACCCACAAGGCACCTCTCCAGCATCAGCGTAGGCAGGATAATTCACATAATATCACTGTACCAGATGACAAAACGTTAGACACAGGGAAAAGGCTATTTGAAACCCGGAGAGGAGAGCCAGAGGGTCCGTTCGTGTCAACGGCTTTGGGAACAGAGATCCCTGGTGTGGAGTGATGCGAAGTGGAGAGAGAGAGAGAGAGAGAGAGAGAGAGAGAGAGAGAGAGAGAGAGAGAGAGAGAGGAGAGATGCCCCTTAGGCACAACTACAAAAACATAACCAACCAAAACGGGTCACAACTCCTGCAGCTCTGTCGCACGCTGGGTATGTACAGGGTCAACGGTAGGCTTCGAGGGGACTCCTACGGTAGGTACAGGTACACCTATAGCTCATCTCTTGGCAGTAGTACTGTAGACTACTATATCACTGACCTCAACCCAGAGTCTCTCAAAGCGTTCACAGTCAGTCCACTGAGACCCCTATCCGATCACAGCAAAATCACAGTCTACTTGTACAGACCAATACTCAATCATGAGGCATCAATTCCAAAGGAAAAACTGAGTAATATTAACAAATGCTATAGATGGAAGTAAAGTAGTGTGGAAACCTACCAAAAAACAATTAGGCAACAACAAATTCAATACCTTTTAGACAACTTCATGGACAAAACGTTTAACTGTGATAGTGAACATGACCTCTCAGCTTCTCTTTCAAATCTAAAAAATGTCAAACAGAAAACCTCAAATGGTTTGAAGAAGAAAACAAAAACATTAGAAAGAAAGTGAGAAACCTGTCCAACCAAAAACATGGAGACCCAGAAAACCAGAGCCTACGCCTTCACTATGGTGAATCACTAAAACAATACAGAAATACACTACGGAAAAAGAAAGCACGTCAGAAATCAGCTCAATGTAATTGAAGAGTCCATAGACTAACCACTTCTTGGAAAATTGGAAAACACTAAACAAACAACATGAAGAGTAATCTATCCAAAACAGAGATGTTTGGATAAACCACTTCTCCAATATTTTTGGCCCTATAACAAAGAACAAACAGCAAAAATGTATACATGATCAAAAACTAATCTTAGAATCAACTATTAAAGACTACCAGTATCCACTGGATTCTCCAATTACATTGAATGAACTACAGGACAAAATACAAACCCTCCAACCCAAAAAGGCCTGTGGTGTTGATGGTATCCCAAATGAAATGATAAAATATACAGACCACAAATTCCAATTGGCTATACTTAAACTTTAGCTCTGGCATCTAACCCAATATTTGTAACCAAGGACTGATCACCCAACTGACAAAAGTGGAAACAAATTTGACCCCAATAACTACTGTGCGAAATGCATCAACAGCAACCTTGGGAAAATCCTCTGCAATATCATTAACAGCAGACTCGTACACTTCCTCAGTGAAAACAATGTACTGAGCAAATGCCAAATTGGCTTTTAACAAATTAATGTATGACAGACCCTAATTGACAAAGAAACAAATACAAACAAAGGCAAAGTCTTCTCATGCTTTGTTGATTTCAAAACGCTTTTGACACAATTTGGCATGAGGGCCTGCTTTACAAATTTATGGAAAGTGGTGTTGGGGGAAAAACATACGACATTATAAAATCTATATCCACAAACAACAAGTGCGCAGTTACAATTGTCAATAAACACACACATTTCTTTCCACAGGGCCCTGGGGTGAGACAGGGAGGCAGCTTAAGCCCCGCCCTCTTCAACATATATATCAACGAATTGGCGAGGGCACAAGAACAGTCTGCAGCACCCGGCCTCACCCTACTAGAATTTGAAGTCAAATGTCTACTATTTGCTGATGATCTGGTGCTTCTGTCCCCAACCAAGGGCATACAGCAGCACCTAGATCTTCTGAACAGATTCTGTCAGCTCTGGGCCCTAACAGTAAATCTCAGTAAGACAAAAAGAATTGTGTTCCAAAAAAGGTCCAGTTGCCAGGACCACAAATAGAAATTCCATTGAGACACCGTTGCCCTAGAGCACACAAAAAACTATACATACCTCGGTCTAAACATCAGCGCCACAAGTAACTTCCACAAGGCTGTGAATGATCTGAGAGACAAGGCAAGAAGGGCCTTTTATGCCATCAAAAGGAACATAGAATTTGACATACCAATTAAGATCTGGCTAAGAATACTTGAAAGTGAAAGGAAAGGAAATGGAGAGGGGGATACCTAGTCAGTTGTACAACTGAATGCATTCAACTGAAATGTGTCTTCCTCATTTAAAACAATCAGTTATAGAAAGCATTGCCCTTCATGTTTGTGAGGTCTGGGGTCCACTCACCAACCAAGAATTCACAAAATTAGACAAACATCAAATTGAGACTCTGTATGCAAAATTCTGCAAAAATGTCCTCTGTGTACTATGTAAAACACCAAATAATGCATGCAGAGCAGAATTAGGCTGATACCCACTAATGATCAAAATCCAGAAAAGAGCTGTTAAATTCTAAACTCAGCAAAAAAAGAAACATCCTCTCACTGTCAACTGCGTTTATTTTCAGCAAACTTAACATGTGTAAATATTTGTATGAACATAACAAGGTTCAACAACTGAGACATAAACTGAACAAGTTCCACAGACATGTGACTAACAGAAATGGAATAATATGTCCCTGAACAAACGGGGGGTCAAAATAAGTAACAGTCAGTATCTGATGTGGCCACCAGCTGCATTAAGTACTGCAGTGCATCTCCTCCTCATGGACTGCACCAGATTTGCCAGTTCTTGCTGTGAGATGTTACCCCACTCTTCCACCAAGGCACCTGCAAATTCCCGAACATTTCTGGGGGGAATGGCCCTAGCCCTCACCCTCCGATCCAACAGGTCACAGACGTGTTCATTGGGATTGAGATCCGGGCTCTTCGCTGGCCATGGCAGAACACTGACATTCCTGTCTTGCAGGAAATCATGCAAAGAACGAGCAGTATGGCTGGTAGCATTGTCATGCTGGAGGGTCATGTCAGGATGAACCTGCAGGAAGGGTACCACGTGAGGGAGGAGGATGTCTTCCCTGTAATGCATTGAGATTGCGGGCAATGACAACAAGCTCAGTCCGATGATGCTGTGACCCACAACCCCAGATCATGACGGACCCTCCACTTCCAAATCGATCCCACTCCAGAGTACAGGCCTCAGTGTAACGCTCATTCTTTTGAGGATAAAGGTGAATCCGACCATCACTCCCGATTCGTCAGTGAAGAGCACTTTTTGCTGGTCCTGTCTGGTCCAGTGATGGTGGGTTTGTGCCCATAGGCGATGTTGTTGCCGGTGATGTCTGGTGAGGACCTGCCTTACAACAGGCCTACAAGCAATCAGTCCCGCCTCTCTCAGCCTATTGCAGACAGTCTGAGCACTGATGGAGGGATTGTGCATTCCTGGTGTAACTCGGGCAGTTGTTGTTGCCATCCTGTACCTGTCCCGCAGGTGTGATGTTCGGCTGTACCGATCCTGTTGCACGTGGTCTGCCGCTGCGAGGACAATCAGCTGTCTATCCTGTCTCCCTGTAGCGCTGTCTTAGACGTCTCACAGTACGGACATTGTAATTTATTGCCCTGGCCACATATCTGTAGTCCTCGTGCCTCCTTGCAGCATGCCAAAGGCACGTTCATGCAGATGAGCAGGGACCCTGTGCATCTTTCTATTGGTATTTTTCAGAGTCAGTAGAAAAGCCTCTTTAGTTTCCTAAGTTTTCATAACTGTGACCTTAATTGCCTACCGTCTGTAAGCTGTTAGTGTCTTAACGGTCGTTCCACAGGTGCATGTTCATTAATTGTTTTTGGCTCATTGAACAAGCCCCAGAACAAGCATGGGAAACAGAGCCCCAGAACAAGCATGGGAAACAATGAAGATCTGTGAAGTTATTTTGATTTTTACAAATTATCTTTGAAAGACAGGGTCCTGAAAAAGGGACATTTCTTTTTTTGCTGAGTTTATAACCACCTAAAAGGAGTCAAGTCCCGAATCTTCCATAACAAAGTCATCACGTACAGAGAGATTAACCTAGAGAAGAGTCCCCTAAGCAAGCTTGTCCTGGGGCTCTGTTCACAAACACAAACAGACTCCAAACAGCCCCAGGACAGCAACACAATTAGACCCAACCAAATCATGAGAAAACAAAAGGATAATTACTTGACAAATTGGAAAGAATTAACAAAAAAAACAGAGCAAACTAGAATGCAATTTGGCCCTAAACAGAGTACACTGTGGCAGAATACCTGACCACTGTGACTGACCCAAACTTAAGGAATGCTTAGACTATGTACAGACTCAGTGAGCACAGTCTTGCTATTGAGAAAGGCCGTCGTAGGCAGACCTGGCTCTCTAGAGAAGACAGGCTATGTGCACACTGCCCACAAAATGAGGTGGAAACTGAGCTGCACTTCCTAACCTCCTGCCAAATGTATTTCCATATTAGAGACACATATTTCCCCCAGATTTCACAAAGAATTCGAAAACAAACACAATTTTGATAAACTCCCATGTCTATTGGGTGAAATATCACAGTGTGCCATCAGAGCAGCAAGATTTGTGACCTGTTGCCACAAGAAAATGGCAACCAGTGAAGAACAAACACCACGTTTATGTTTATTTCTTTTCCCTTTTGTACTTTAACAATTTCCACATAATATGACATTTGTAATGTCTTTATTCTTTTGGAACTTTTGTGAGTGTAATGTTTACTGTACATGTTTTTATTGTTTATTTCCCTTTAGTTTATTATCTATTCCACTTGACAATAAAAATTTAAATTGAATTGAGAGAGAGAGAGAGAGAGAGAGAGAGAGAGAGAGAGAGAGAGAGAGAGAGAGAGAGAGAGAGAGAGAGAGAGAGAAGTGCAATGCTAAGGAAAATAGTTCAGGAGAGGAAAGATTTTACCTTCTCAATCATGACAGGCACTGAGTGATTTTATGCTTCAGTGCCTTGTATCCCCTTTATTGCCGATAGCTCATTGGGTTACTCACACTGGTGCTCTGCCAAATGTTTGACATCTCAGATGAAAGGATGTTGCTTTGAACACATATTTACAGATGGCTTTCTCCTGTTACAACACTGAGAGACTTGGTTCATCACCGACATCAGAGGCAGCATGTTGATGGGTGGGTCAAGATTTAATCAGACACATTGGTAGTGATTGAGACATGACATTTATATCTACATTTACACATGTGTGTGGGCATATAAAAAATCATGTTTTTTTGAATAAAACAACTGGATGGGTGTGAATCACAACATGTAATTCCTTATCACACAGATACAGAGCATTTAGATCACTATTATAATAACAGATAAGGGGCAGAAAATCTAAATGGTGGACAGGAAGTAGAGGACATGATGGACTCATGCTAATGTTTTCAACTAGATCATAAGCTAGTTTCTATTTGAAACATCTCATAGATTTATCTACAAATCTACATCTCATAGATTTGATTGTGGTATCATTATACATGTAGACTGTACACAGTTATGAATAAACGTTGACGTCTCTTTAAACCATCCACCCACTCATTGAGCGGTCATGACCTGTCCTGTGTAAAAGCCCTCGGCTGACTGAGAAAAGCCCCTGACACTTCACCTGGCCCACAGCTCTGTCATGGCAACAACTCTTCTAGAAGGCTGTGTTGACAGATAGATGGCTCTGGAACAGCACAGTGAAGGAGGTGATTGTCAGGTTTTCTTAGTCACTGAGTGTTTTTCAACACAGTGGGCAAGGACAGGTAGGTTTGTTTATTCAGCAGAGATGGAGGAGTAGGAAGGTTTTGTTTGTTCATTTTGGCTGAGAACCAAGAGGACTTTAAAAAGACACTGGTTCAGTGAATCACTAGGTTGTGAACACAAAGCATGGCTAGAGGATTGATCTGATAACTAGTTACACCTCAGAGTATATGCAGGGTTAATCAGCTGCTTGGTAACATGGTTCTGTTGAGGACATTTTTCATTTATTTTACTAGGCAAGTCAGTTAAGAACAAATTCTTATTTTCATTGACGGCCTAGGAACAGTGGGTTAACAGCCTGTTCAGGGGAAGAACGACAGATTTGTAGCTTGTCAGCTCGGGGGTTTGAACTTGCAACCTTCCGGTTACTAGTCCAACGCTCTAACCACTAGGTTACCCTGTCACCCTATAACATTAAATGTGTGTTGATTGGATTAGACTGAAGCACAGTAGACCATCTCTAGCCCTTTGAACCAGGGCAGGGGAGTGAGACAGACCTCAAGAGACAGGCACACACACACACACACACACACACACAGACACACACACACACACACACACGGCCCTATGAGTTGTTCCAGACCAGGGGTCAACCAGTCAACAAACTCTTTCTCCTTTACAATACACTTATGTTTCATCCCATCACATATGTTATTCTGTATATTTCCATACTGCATGTACTCACAGATTAGCCCATAGTCAAATCAAATCAAAATCAAATCAAATGTATTAATAAAGCCCTTTGTACATCAGCTGATATCTCAAAGTGCTGTACAGAAACCCAGCCTAAAACCCCAAACAGTAAGCAATGCAGGTGTAGAAGCACGGTGGCTAGGAAAAACTCCCTAGAAAGGCCAAAACCTAGGAAGAAACCTAGAGAGGAACCAGGCTATGTGGGGTGGCCAGTCCTCTTCTGGCTGTGCCAGGTGGAGATTATAACAGTACATGGCCAAGATCTTCAAATGTTCATAAATGACCAGCATGGTCAAATAATAATAAGGCAGAACAGTTGAAACTGGAGCAGCAGCACGGCCAGGTGGACTGGGGACAGCAAGGAGTCATCATGTCAGGTAGTCCTGAGGCATGGTCCTAGGGCTCAGGTCCTCCGAGAGAGAGAAAGAAAGAGAGAAAGAGAGAATTAGATAGAGCACACTTAAATTCACACAGGACACCGAATAGGACAGGAGAAGTACTCCAGATATAACAAACTGACCCTAGCCCCCCGACACATAAACTACTGCAGCATAAATACTGGAGGTTGAGATAGGAGGGGGTCAGGAGACACTGTGGCCCCATCCGAGGACACCCCGGACAGGGCCAAACAGGAAGGATATAACCCCACCCACTTTGCCAAGCACAGCCCCCACACCACTAGAGGGATATCTTCAACCACCAACTTACCATCCTGAGACAAGGCCGAGTATAGCCCACAAAGATCTCCGCCACGGCACAACCCAAGGGGGGGCGCCAACCCAGACAGGAAGATCACATCAGTGACTCAACCCACTCAAGTGACGCACCCCTCCTAGGGACGGTATTAAAGAGCACCAGTAAGCCAGTGACTCAGCCCCTGTAATAGGGTTAGAGGCAGAGAACCCCAGTGGAAAGAGGGGAACCGGCCAGGCAGAGACAGCAAGGGCGGTTCGTTGCTCCAGAGCCTTTCCGTTCACTCCTGGGCCAGACTACACTCAATCATATGACCCACTGAAGAGATGAGTCTTCAGTAAAGACTTAAAGGTTGAGACCGAGTTTGCGTCTCTTACATGGATAGGCAGACCATTCCATAAAAATGGAGCTCTATAGGAGAAAGCCCTGCCTCCAGCTGTTTGCTTAGAAATTCTAGGGACAATTAGGAGGCCTGCGTCTTGTGACCGTAGCGTACGTGTAGGTATGTACGGCAGGACCAAATCAGAGAGATAGGTAGGAGCAAGCCCATGTAATGCTTTGTAGGTTAGCAGTAAAACCTTGAAATCAGCCCTTGCCTTGACAGGAAGCCAGTGTAGGGAGGCTAGCACTGGAGTAATATGATCAAATTTTTTGGTTCTAGTCAGGATTCTAGCAGCCGTATTTAGCACTAACTGAAGTTTATTTAGTGCTTTATCCGGGTAGCCGGAAAGTAGAGCATTGCAGTAGTCTAACCTAGAAGTGACAAAAGCATGGATTCATTTTTCTGCATCATTTTTGGACAGAAAGTTTCTGATTTTTGCAATGTTACATAGATGGAAAAAAGCTGTCCTTGAAATGGTCTTGATATGTTCTTCAAAAGAGAGATCAGGGTCCAGAGTAATGCCGAGGTCCTTCACAGTTTTATTTGAGACGACTGTACAACCATTAAGTTTAATTGTCAGATTCAACAGAAGATCTCTTTGTTTCTTGGGACCTAGAACAAGCATCTCTGTTTTGTCCGAGTTTAAAAGTAGAACGTTTGCAGCCATCCACTTCCTTATGTCTGAAACACATGCTTCTAGCGAGGGCAATTTTGGGGCTTCACCATGTTTCATTGAAATGTACAGCTGTGTGTCATCCGCATTGCAGTGAAAGTTAACATTATGTTTTCGAATGACATCCCCAAGAGGTAAAATATATAGTGAAAACAATAGTGGTCCTAAAACGGAAACTTGAGGAACACCGAAATATCCAGTTGATTTATCAGAGGACAAACCATTCACAGAGACAAACTGATATCTTTCTGACAGATAAGATCTAAACCAGGCCAGAACTTGTCCGTGTAGACCAATTTGGGTTTCCAATCTCTCCAAAAGAATGTGGTGATCGATGGTATCAAAAGCAGCACTAAGGTCTAGGAGCACGAGGACAGACGCAGAGACTCGGTCTGTTGCCATTAAAAGGTCATTTACCATTTTCACAAGTGCAGTCTCGGTGCTATGATGGGGTCTAAAACCAGAGTCAACCATTCCACCACGTGTCTTTAAAGCTATTGTATGGAGACCAGATATTAGAGAGTTGGGACCTTGGAATATACAATAAATTAGATTGCGTAACATCCCAAGAGTGTGTGTGATTCCATGTTTCTTTCAGCAAATGTGACTATTTATTAATCAAATAAATACCATATGAAGGTAACAAAAGCTCCCTTTTAACTGAAAACCCTCAGTCACTTAAGATTGAAAGCCCAATCCACTAACACTGAATAGTGTTGGAATACTGACTGAGTAGCAGCAGCCAGGCAGTCAGGAAAGCACATAGAGGCAGTGGAAGGTTTTGCTCACTGAAGTCTCCAGCTCTCCAACTCTCCTCTCTCCTCACCATGTTCCCATCATTAACACACTGAGTGAAGACTCCCGCCTCGAGAAAAATATTTATCAATCATCATTGTGTGTGGAGCGAGGAAAGCCCTTCCATTCCCTGCTAGTTTCCACAGAGTACAGTTCTCATAGTACTCAATCACTGCCTTCTATGTCATGGACAACAGAGAAATAACAGGCAGGCTGCCTGTGTAGTGCACTACTTTTGACCATGCCCAATAGGGCTCTGGTCAAAAGTAGTAAACTATGTAGGGAATAGGGTGCCATATGGAACTCAACCTGAATAAGCAGCAGGAATGAATTGGCTACTGAACCACAACCAGTCTGAATCAACAACGACATACAGACGAATGACAAATACAGCCCCAGAGGCTAACAAACGGGATAGTTTTCTCCCCAAAACGACAGAGTATTATGGCTTGTGGATGGATGGCTGCTAAAAATAGGTCTGACATGAACAAGTTCTGTTAAACTTAAGAGGTTTACGCACCAATGAGCGGAGCTGCTCCGTCGATTTGGGAGATTGTGTTCCACTTAAGCAGATCAGGACACGCAGAGCAATGACTATAACGCTCTACGTTCACATGATCAAATCAAATCAAATCACATTTTATTTGTCTCATGCTTTGTAAACAACAGGTGTAGACTAACAGTGAAAGGCTTACTTATGGGAATAAATACACAGTGAATAATGAAAAACAATAACGATGTAGAAAATAGCATGGCTATATACAGGGAGTAGTAACAACATGACTATATACAGGCAGTAGTAATAACATGACTATATACAGGGAGTAGTAATAACATGGCTATATACAGGGAGTAGTAATAACATGACTATATACAGGGAGTAGTAATAACATGACTATATACAGGGAGTAGTAATAACATGACTATATACAGAGAGTAGTAATAACATGACTATATACAGGGAGTAGTAATAACATGACTATATACAGGAGTAGTAATAACATGACTATATACAGGCAGTAGTAATAACATGACTATATACAGGCAGTAGTAATAACAGTAGTAATAACATGGCTATAACATGGCTATATATATACATGACTATATACAGGAGTAGTAATAACATGACTATATACAGGAGTAGTAATAACATGGCTATATACAGGAGTAGTAATAACATGACTATATACAGGGAGTAGTAATAACATGACTATATACATGGGAGTAGTAATAACATGGCTATATACAGAGAGTAGTAAGTAAACATGACTATATACACAGTAGTAATAACATGACTATATACAGTAGTAACTATAACATGACTATATACAGGCAGTAGTAATAACATGACTATATACAGGGAGTAGTAATAACATGACTATATACTATATACATGACTATATACAGGAGTAGTAATAACATGACTATATACAGGGAGTAGTAATAACATGACTATATACAGAGAGTAGTAATAACATGACTATATACAGAGAGTAGTAATAACATGACTATATACAGAGAGTAGTAATAACATGACTATATACTATAATAACATGACTATATACAGAGAGTAGTAATAACATGACTATATACAGAGAGTAGTAATAACATGGCTATATACAGAGAGTAGTAATAACATGACTATATACAGAGAGTAATAACATGACTATATACAGAGAGTAGTAATAACATGCTATATACAGAGAGTAGTAATAACATGGAGAGTAGTAATAACATGGCTATATACAGAGAGTAGTAATAACATGACTATATACAGGAGTAGTAATAACATGACTATATACAGTAGTAATAACATGACTATATAGACTATATAATAACATGACTATATACAGAGAGTAGTAATAACATGACTATATACAGGAGTAGTAATAACATGACTATATGGCTATAATAACATGACTATATACAGGAGTAGTAATAACATGGCTATATACAGGAGTAGTAATAACATGGCTATATACAGGGAGTAGTAATAACATGACTATATACAGAGAGTAGTAATAACATGACTATATACAGAGAGTAGTAATAACATGGCTATATACAGAGAGTAGTAATAACATGGCTATATACAGAGAGTAGTAATAACATGACTATATACAGAGAGTAGTAATAACATGACTATATACAGAGAGTAGTAATAACATGGCTATATACAGAGAGTAGTAATAACATGACTATATACAGAGAGTAGTAATAACATGACTATATACAGAGAGTAGTAATAACATGACTATATACAGAGAGTAGTAATAACATGGCTATATACAGAGAGTAGTAATAACATGGCTATATACAGGGAGTAGTAATAACATGGCTATATACAGAGAGTAGTAATAACATGACTATATACAGAGAGTAGTAATAACATGGCTATATACAGAGAGTAGTAATAACATGACTATATACAGAGAGTAGTAATAACATGGCTATATACAGAGAGTAGTAATAACATGACTATATACAGAGAGTAGTAATAACATGGCTATATACAGAGAGTAGTAATAACATGGCTACCGTAATCCCTTTGGTTGGTGAAACAGTGGAGGTATCCTCTCACAACATTTCATGTTTTGGTCTTCCTACCCACCATTCATTGACTGAACATGTTTACCAAAGGGTTGAATATTTTCTCGTGTTATGTAGTGATGAGTAACCAATAGTGAGAATAAGTATGTCTAAGCTCTGCGTGAACTCTCAAATCATCTATAAATTATTTACCCACATGCATAACCTCTAAAACATACCCTAATTTCAAGTGACAAACCTATAAACATTTATATCTGAGTTATCAACATTTATGACTGCTAAAAGTATACATTATTTTAAAGTGGCAATCCACTGACCATTAACAAATGAGTTACTAACATTTATAACTGCGGAAAAGATAACTTTAAAAGTGCAATATGCAGAAATCGCTCCGCCATTTCCTGGTTGATAAAGTTTGAATAGTTTGCCTAATTTCAGTTTATGTGACAAAATAAGCAGTCATTGTGTAGAGAATCACTGTACCATCTAAACTGCTGTGAAACATATTATTTTCCAAAACCAAAAATATTGTATTTTCAGCTATTTGAAGCTTGTGTACAAGACCGAAAGTAAAAGACGCACAAACAAAACTTTAGAACGGGAAGCATAGAAAGGGGGATACCTAGTCAATTGTACAACTGGAGAAGACGAGGATGTCATCAATGTAGACGAAGACGAACCGGTTCAGCAAGTCGCGGAGAACGTCATTCACCAGAGCCTGGAACACGGCAGGTGAGTTGGTGAGGCCAAAGGGCATGACCAGATATTCGTAGTGGCCGCTGGCTGTGTTGAAGGCGGTCTTCCACTCGCCCCCCTCTCCTATCCGCACCAGGTGGTAGGCTTTACGTATATCCAGCTTGAAGAACACAGTGGTCCCCTGGAGAAGGCAGAGGAAATGAGTGGTAGTGAATAACGGTACTTAACAGTGATTTCATTGAGTCCCCATTAGTCAATGTACGGGCACAGTGTATTGTTCTTCTTCTCCACAAAGAAGAACCTTGCGCCAGCGGGAGAGGAAGAGGGATGGATAAATCCAGTAGCTAAGGAGTCCCCAATGTAGTTCTCCATAGCCTTGGTTTCAGGTCCCGACAGCAGGTACAGATGCCCCCGGGGCGGCGTGGTGCTAGGGAGAAGGTCCATCCCGCAGTCATAGGGGCGGAACGGCAGAAGGGAAGTGGCCTGGGACTTGCTGAACACCTCCTGGTGATTCTGGTACTCTGCGGGAATGGCGGAGAGATCCGGAATCCAAAAACCACAGGGATCTGGGGGGACTTGATGAACCGGAACTGAATGGTCTCGCTGTGAATCCCTGACACCAGTAGGTTGATGGGAGTGGTGTTATGGGTAACCCGACCTATAGAGCGCCTGTCCAACGCTCTAACATCCACTGGAATGGAGAGGGGCTGAGTGGGGATGTTCAGCTTGGAAGCCAGAGTGGCGTCCAAAAAGCTCTCATCGGCCCCAGAGTCAATGAGGACTAGGAGAGATTTGGACTGGTTTCCCCACAGCAGAATAACATGAAAAGGGGTGCGAGTAAGGGAAGCAGAAAAGTTCCCCATATGGCCCACCAGAGTACTCGCTCCTACCGGCGAATCTGGTCTTTTACCGGTAACGAAGTACAAAATGTAACAGCCCAGCCCTGCCTAGTTGCGTGGACTCGGGAAACAGTGCCTCGGCCCTCCTCAGTGACTCTCGAAGAAGGTCGGGAAATCTCGGGTGCTTCAGGGGTGACTCAGAGGCAAGGTAGAATCCCTGGATGTGCGAGTGATATCGAATATCCTCTCCATCCTTTGTTCCCGCAATTGCCCATCAATGTGGATGGTCGAAGCAATGAGGGAGTCAAAATCTGTGGGTAACTCCCAAGCCTCAAGCTTGTCCTTAACCTCCTCCAAGATGCCATGCAGGAACATGTCGAACAGTGCGGAAATCCACTGCATAGTCGGCCACAGTGCTGGTGTCCTAGTGGAGCTGGATTGACTTCCAGGCAGCTTTTCTCCCGGAGAACGGGGCATCAAAGACCTTCCTCACCTCTCCCACAAACCCATCCAGGCTCGCGTATATGGCCGGCTACTGTTCCCATACTGCGGTAGCCCAGGTGAGATCCCTTCCAGACATCAGTGTGATGAGGTAGACTATTGTGGAGCAATCCGATGGGAAGGAGGAGGGCTGAAGCTCGAAAATTAGGGCACACGAAGCTAAGCCGACTGGTGCTCGGCTTTCCATTAATGCGTTCCAGAGGAGGTAACCGGGGCTCCCAGGAAGGTGGAGTGGCCGGTGGGGCGAGCTGCTAACCGCCGAGTTGCTGAGGGGCGGTAGGGTTACCACCGTGGCAGGCTGCCTCCCAGATGAACCGTGGAATTGCTCCAGTAGCATGTCCAATGCCCGGTCATGGCGCTCAGCCAACGTATGGACCCCTTCCATCAGCCCACGAAGCAATTCCTTGTGCCGACCAATCGAGGCTCCTTGGGAGGAGATGGCGTTGCGCAGCTGGTCCGGGTCTGCTGGGTCAGTCATGGCCAGTTTGTACTATCAGGTATGAAGGTAAGACCCAGATGCAGAACACGCTGAGTAAACAATAGTTTAATAACCCAACAGGGGCAGGCAATAGACAGGTCAAGGCAGGCAGGGGTCAGTAAACCAGAGGTGGGGCAACAGTACCGGACGGCAGGTAGACTCACAGACAGGGTAAGGCAGAGGTCGGAAATCCAGAGGGGGGCAAAGGTACAGATCGGCAGGCAGGTTCAGGGTCAGGGGCAGGCAGAGTGGTCAGGCAGGCGGGCTCGGAGTCAGGACAGGCAAGGGTCAAAACCAGGAGGAAGAGAAAAGAGAAACTGGAAAAAGCAGGAGCTGAGACACAAAATGCTGGTTGGCTTGAAAATACACAGGGGATAATGGGGAAGATGGATGACAAATGGAGGGGGGTGGAGACAATCACAAAGACAGGTGAAACAGATCAGGGTGCGACACCACTAGCTTACAATAATAATAATAATAACATTACTTGCTAACACTAATAGCCAGCTACCACTGATGAAAGGGCTTTGCTAGTTATCACCATTTTTGCTTAAACACTAGCTAGTTAGCTAGTTAGTAAGTTAGTCTTAAAATTGGAACCACTCATGTTAGTGTGCTGACAAAGTATGCTAGCTAGCTAATTTACCAGCTACCTAGCTAGAGGCTGTACCTGAGTTCAAAGGTTAGATAACTAGCTAGCTAGCATGGTAATCCAAAAAAGCTAGCTAAAGAACTTGCATGAAACTCTATCATGTCAATGTTAGCTAGCTAACTGGCAGCTAACATTTGCTAGCTAGCGAAGGGAGACACCAAATGCGATCTACTTAGTCAGTTAGCTATATCATGCCAATGATTATCTCATGTTAAATCGTCTAGCAGAATGTCTACATTCAAAAATACGTTTTAGGTTTTGTCTAATGCTAGCTAACTGGCTAGCGAATGTTTGCTAACAAACTATGTAGGACAGAGGTGCTAGCAAACATTAGTTAGCTAGCTAGCTACTTAGCTAGCTGAGCAGCATGCTAAATCATCCAGCAGAACTTCTTTATTCAAAATGTATACAAATTGTACAGAGAATTGACCCTTTCTTAACTTCAACAATTTTATCTTGTGAACAATGTTTATTTCGCACAATCTCTTCTGTGTGGACTGCACACAGAAAAACATATCCACGTCCATCATAATTATTCACGAGACACTGTCACATGATGTCAGTGTCAACCCATTCTGGGCACCTTCCATGTCGTCTTTATTTCTAGCTCGTTTCACAGATCTCACAAAGTCTGGGAATTTTTCAGAAACCAGCGAACCACACCAATAATATGGCTAGCGATCTTGAAATGAAGCCATTATTTCTGGAATAAATAAGTGTACCAATGCATCATCAGGGTTTCAAATGTGGGGCAAGACAAATCATGGGAGTTGTTCTGAAAAGAAACCATTTCTGTTCCTGGGACAGAGCATCACATCACATTATGGCCTGGTCTGGAGTAAGCAGAACTGCCGACTGCCGTCCAGAGCTGCCGACTCGTTGAAGTACAAAGGTTAGTGATCGCTGTTCTGATGTCCAGAAGCTGTTTTCGGGCATAGGAAATTGTGGCGGAGACATTATGTACAAAAAAACGTTCGTATCAGCGTAAGAAACACACAAAATAGCAGAATTGGTCAGGAGCCGATAAGAAGAAAAAACGAAAAAAAACGACAACCTTTCATTCGATAGAATGAAGCCATCTTGGATTTAGTTTTCTCATGATTTAGTAAATGAGAATATTGACTTGCATGGCACCGTACTGGTTGCGTTGCCATACTTCACATACTACAGGGGTCAAACAGGATGTTATTAACATATGCCACAGGCTGACAAGCTGTTTTTAAAGGACAATCAGAGCGTAGATTCTCCCTCTGTTCGTCTGCTATCACTCTCTTCTCTCTGTCTAGTAATATTCCTCTGAACAGGGTCACAGTCTGGGACACACACACACACACACACACACACACACACACACACACACACACACACACACACACACACACACACACACACACACACACACACACACACACACACACGTGTCTCTCTGTGGTGGGAGAGAGAGAGTGGAGCCAGTGGGACTGTGATGTGCTCCTGATTGTCAGACTGCGTGCCAGTCCTGATGCATCTGCACCTCCTTCTCCCATCATCCCCTCCTCCCATCATCCCCTCCTCCCATCACTCCATCTCCCTCCATCCTATCTCAGCCCTATCACTGCCATTGCTCTGCACTGCTCCAATCTACCTGTCTTTGTCTTGTTTGGATGATGCTATCCTGTCTCTGGATGTGGTTAAAACTATACTGCATCTGTCTCCAGACTCAGTATAACACAGTTTAACATGATGGTGCAGAGAAAACACTGAGAAAAGTGAGTCACCGTGCATACGGTATGTCTACTGCTTTTGGTCCAGAAACGTACAGGTTGTATACTTACTGTTCCCCTTAACGTGCACACACACACACACACACACACACACACACACACACACACACACACACACACACACACACACACACACACACACACACACACACACACACACACACACACACACACACACACACACACACACACACAGTCCTCTGTCAGGGTCCAGCTGTGTAAATAAGTACATACATTTAGAAGGCCCCCAGAATTAGACTGTCAGGCTGGGTAGCTGCAGGAAATAAGTGTAATTAATGAACATTCATTACCAACACGTCATGTTGTTCTGTTACATGGCCACTCACTCCGCAACTCCAAGGTCAACACAGTAACACAGTTTATAATTACAGTGTCAGAACTCACAAAATGTGTGTGTGTGCATACGTGCGCACATGCGTGTTTGTTTGAGCGTAATGCATGTCTGTCTATGTATGTGCCTCCCACATTGCTCTCATATCGACAAATACCAACAGATGCCAATACAGAGTTGATCAAATCAAATCAAATGTATTTATATAGCCCTTCTTACATCAGCTGATATCTCAAAGTGCTGTACAGAAACCCAGCCTAAAACCCCAAACAGCAAGCAATGCAGGTGTAGAAGCACGGTGGCTAGGAAAAACTCCCTAGAAAGGCCGGAACCTAGGAAGAAACCTAGAGAGGAACCAGGCTATGAGGGGTGGCCAGTCCTCTTCTGGCTGTACCGGTTGGAGATTTGACCAGCATGGTCAAATAATAATAATCACAGTAGTTGTCGAGGGTGCAGCAAGTCAGCACCTCAGGAGTAAATGTCAGTTGGCTTTTCATAGCCGATCATTAAGAGTATGTCTACCGCTCCTGCTGTCTCTAGAGAGTTGAAAACAGCAGGTCTGGGACAGGTAGCACGTCCGGTGAACAGGTCAGGGTTCCATAGCCGCAGGCAGAACAGTTGAAACTGGAGCAGCAGCACGGCCAGGTGGACTGGGGACAGCAAGGAGTCATCATGCCAGGTAGCCCTGAGGCATGGTCCTAGGGCTCCGATCCTCCGAGAGAGAGAGTAAGAGAGAAAGAGAGAATTAGAGAGAGCATACTTAAATTCACAAAGGACACCGGATAAGACAGGAGAAGTACTCCAGATATAACAGACTGACCCTAGCCCCCCGACACATAAACTACTGCAGTATAAATACTGGAGGCTGAGACAGGAGGGGTCAGGAGACACTTTGGCCCCATCAAATCTAATCAAATCAAATTTATTTATATAGCCCTTCGTACATCAGCTGATATCTCAAAGTGCTGTACAGAAACCCAGCCTAAAACCCCAAACAGCAAGCAATGCAGGTGTAGAAGCACGGTGGCTAGGAAAAACTCCCTAGAAAGGCCAAAACCTAGGAAGAAACCTAGAGAGGAACCAGGCTATGTGGGGTGGCCAGTCCTCTTCTGGCTGTGCCGGGTGGAGATTATAACAGAACATGGCCAAGATGTTCAAATGTTCATAAATGACCAGCATGGTCGAATAATAATAAGGCAGAACAGTTGAAACTGGAGCAGCAGCACAGTCAGGTGGAAGTTGAAACTGGAGCAGCAGCATGGCCAGGTGGACTGGGGACAGCAAGGAGTCATCATGTCAGGTAGTCCTGGGGCATGGTCCTAGGGGCTCAGGTCAGTTGAAACTGGAACAGCAGCATGGCCAGGTGGACTGGGGACAGCAAGGAGTCATCATGTCAGGTAGTCCTGGGGCATGGTCCTAGGCCTGTAGGTCTCCAGAGAGAGAAAGAAAGAGAGAAGGAGAGAATTAGAGAACGCACACTTAGATTCACACAGGACACCGAATAGGACAGGAGGGAAGTTACTCCAGATGAGCAACAAACTGATCCCAGCCCCGACACATAAACTACTGCAGCATAAATACTGGAAGCTGAGACAGGAGGGGTCAGGAGACTGTGGCCCCATCCGAGAGTAGACAACGAAGCCAAACAGGGAAGGATATAACCCCACCCACTTTGCCAAAGTGCTTAATGCAGCCTCACACCACTAGAGGGATATCTTCAACCACCAACTTACCATCCTGAGACAAGGCTGAGTATAGCCCACAAAGATCTCCGCCACGGCACAAGCCAAGGGGCGCCAACCCAGACAGGATGACCACAACAGTGAATCAACCCACTCAGGTGACGCAAACCCCTCCAGGACGGCATGAGAGAGCCCCAGCAAGCCAGTGACTCAGCCCCTGTAATAGGGTTAGAGGCAGAGAATCCCAGTGGAAAGAGGGGAACCGGCCAGGCAGAGACAGCAAGGGCGGTTCGTTGCTCCAGAGCCTTTCCGTTCACCTTCCCACTCCTAGGCCAGACTACACTCAATCATATGACCCACTGAAGAGATGAGTCTTCAGTAAAGACTTAAAGGTTGAGACCGAGTTTGCGTCTCTGACATGGGTAGGCAGACCGTTCCATAAAAATGGAGCTCTGTAGGAGGAAGCCCTGCCTCCAGCTGTTTGCTTAGAAATTCTAGGGACAATTAGGAGGCTTGCGTCTTGTGACCGTAGCGTACGTGTAGGTATGTACGGCAGGACCAAATCAGAGAGATAGGTAGGAGCAAGCCCATGTAATGCTTTGTAGGTTAGCAGTAAAACCTTGAAATCAGCCCTTGCTTTGACAGGAAGCCAGTGTAGAGAGGCTAGCACTGGAGTAATATGATCAAATTTTGGTTCTAGTCAGGATTCTAGCAGCCGTATTTAGCACTAACTGAAGTTTATTTAGTGCTTTATCCGGGTAGCCGGAAAATAGAGCATTGCAGTAGTCTAACCTAGAAGTGACAAAAGCATGGATTAATTTTTCTGCATCATTTTGGACAGAAAGTTTCTGATTTTTGCAATGTTACGTAGATGGAAAAAGCTGTCCTCAAATGGTCTTGATATGTTCTTCAAGAGAGATCAGGGTCCAGAGTAACGCCGAGGTCCTTCACAGTTTTATTTGAGACGACTGTACAACCATTAAGATTAATTGTCAGATTCAACAGAAGATCTCTTTGTTTCTTGGGACCTAGAACAAGCATCTCTGTTTTGTCCGAGTTTAATAGTAGAAAGTTTGCAGCCATCCACTTCCTTATGTCTGAAACACATGCTTCTAGCGAGGGCAATTTTGGGGCTTCACCATGTTTCATTGAAATGTACAGCTGTGTCATCCGCATAGCAGTGAAAGTTTACATTATGTTTTCGAATAACATCCCCAAGAGGTCAAATATATAGTGAGAACAATAGTGGTCCTAAAACGGAACCTTGAGGAACACCGAAATTTACAGTTGATTTGTCAGAGGACAAACCATTCACAGAGACAAACTGATATCTTTCCGACAGATAAGATCTAAACCAGGCCAGAACATGTCCGTGTAGACCAATTTGGGTTTCCAATCTCTCCAAAGAATGTGGTGATCGATGGTATCAAAAAGCAGCACTAAGATCTAGGAGCACGAGGACAGATGCAGAGCCTCGGTCCGATGCCATTAAAATGTCATTTACCACCTTCACAAGTGCCGCCTCAGTGCTATGATGGGGTCTAAAACCAGACTGAAGCATTTCGTATACATTGTTTGTCTTCAGGAAGGCAGTGAGTTGCTGAGCAACTGGCTGTTCACTGGCTGAAATAGGTCTTCAATTCATGAACGGCTAAATAAATATCTACAGAGCCACATTCGCGATTGACTTTAGGATATATGAACCAGTTTTCCAAAACCACTATTGTGTTATACAGTTTGAAACAGTTTTAGTGTACAGAGGAAGAGGACTCGAACCTGCTCTCAGAATATCTGTCAGACTGAGGAGCGGGCAGACCAACTTCCCAAATAGGGGAGAAGCACTCAAAACACACTAGTT
>NC_056433.1:77756482-77767322 GCF_018296145.1 Oncorhynchus tshawytscha
AGATAGACATGCTCAGACCAACAGGTAGAGGCAGATAGACATGCTCTTAGACAGACAGGTAGAGACAGATAGACAGGACACAGGAGTACTCAGTGGTGCTAAGCGATTAACTGAAATGTTGACCTACGTCGGTTCAATCATTTGAATTACATTTAGGTCTGTTTTTGATTCCTATGAGATCAATGCGGTCATTGCACAGTATTTCTAGAGATAAATTAGATCAAGCCCAAACTGTGCGATGTAGTAGAGTGTTATAGTTTCCAACAGGTCAATATTCTGAGTGGTGTAGCGCAGAAAACATGGTAATTAACTACAATGACCATAATCCATTGCGCGCCTACTTGTCTGGTCTGTGTGGGGCAGACACGGATTCACAAGGTACACTACATGGCCAAAAGTATGTGGACACCCATTAGTGGATTTGGCTATTTCAGTCACACCCGTCGCTGACAGGTGTATAAAATCAAGCACACTGCAATGCAATCTCCATAGTAATATTGTCAGTAGAACGGCCTTACTGAAGAGCTCAGTGACTTTCAACGTGAGACCGTCATAGGATGCCACCTTTGATGAGTTCAGTACAGCTGCCACTGCTACACTTCATATGCAAAAGTATGAGTGGATTTGGCTATTTCAGCCACACCCATTGCTGACAGGTGTATAAAATCGAGCACACAGCCATGCAATCTCCATAGACAAACATTGGCAGAAGAATGAGCTTACTGAAGAACTGTGGTTCAGTCATAGGATGCCACCTTTCCAACAAGTCAGTTCATCAAATTTCTTCCCTGAAAGAGCTGCCCCATTCAATTGTAAGTGATATTATTGTGAAGTGGAAACGTCTAGGAGGAACAAAGGCTCAGCAGCGAAGTGGTAGGCTACACAAGCTCACAGAACGGGACCGCTGAGTGCTGAAGCGCGTAGAGAGTAGAAATCGTCTGTCCTTGGTTGCAACACTCACTACTGATTTCCAAACTGCCTCTGGAAGCAACGTCAGCACAAGAACTGTTTGTCAGGAGCTTCATGACATGTGTTTCCATGGCTGAGCAGCCGCACACAAGCCTAAGATCACCATGCGCAATGCCAAGCGTAAGCTGGAGTGGTGTAAAGCTCACCGCCATTGGACTCTGGAGTAGTGGGAACGCGTTTTCTGGATTGATAAATCACGCTTCACCACCTGGCAGTCCGACAGACGAATCTGAAGTTTGGCGGATGCGAGGAGAATGATTCCTGCTCCAACTGTAAGGTTTGCACAGTCTGGGGCTGTCTTTCATAGTTCTGGCCCCTTAGTTACAGTGAAGGGAAATCTTAACACGACAACATACAATGACATTCTACACAATTATGTGCTTCCAACTTTGTGGCAACAGTTTGGAGAAGGTCCTTAGCTGTTTCAGCATGTCATTGCCCCCCCCCCACGCACAAAGCGAGGTCCATACAGAAAAGGTTTGTCGAGACCCAGTGTGGAAGAATTTGATTGGCCTGCACAGAGCCCTGACATCAACCCCAGACCTCACTAATGCTCTTGTGACTGAATGGAAGCAAGTCCCCACAGTAATGTTCCAACATCTGGTGGAAAGCCTTCCCAGAAAGGTGGAGGCTGTTATAGCAGTAATGTTCCAACATCTAGTGGAAAGCCTTCCCAGAAAGAGTGGAGGCTGTTATAGCAGTAATGTTCCAACATCTAGTGGAAAGCCTTCCCCAGAAGGTGCAGGCTGGGACCAGAGTAGGGTCTTAGAAGAAGGCATGGGCCCCTAGAGGGTATTAGAGAGGGACATGAGGGACCAGAGTAGAGTGTATTAGAGAGACATGGGGACCAGAGGTAGTGGGTATTAGAGAGAGAGAGACATGGGGGACCAGAGTAGAGGGTGTTCAAGGAGAGACATAGAGGACCATTGGTGTATTAGAGAGACATGGGGGACCAGGTAGTGGGTATTAGAGAGAGACATGGGGGGGGACCAGAGTAGAGGGTATTAGAGAGAGACATGGGGGGGGACCAGAGTAGAGGGTATTAGAGAGAGACATGGGGGCCCTAGAGGGTATTAGAGAGAGACATGGGGGGGCCCCTAGAGGGTATTAGAGAGAGACATGAGGGACCAGAGTAGAGTGTATTAGAGAGAGACATGGGGGGACCAGAGTAGTGGGTATTAGAGAGAGACATGGGGGGGGACCAGAGTAGAGGGTATTAGAGAGAGACATGGGGGGCCCTAGAGGGTATTAGAGAGAGACATGGGGGGGACCAGAGTAGAGGGTATTAGAGAGAGACATGGGGGGCCCTAGAGGGTATTAGAGAGAGACATGGGGGGGGCCCCTAGAGGGTATTAGAGAGAGACATGAGGGACCAGAGTAGAGTGTATTAGAGAGAGACATGGGGGACCAGAGTAGTGGGTATTAGAGAGAGACATGGGGGGGGACCAGAGTAGAGGGTATTAGAGAGAGACATGGGGGGCCCTAGAGGGTATTAGAGAGAGACATGGGGGGGGACCAGAGTAGAGGGTATTAGAGAGAGACATGGGGGGCCCTAGAGGGTCTTAGAGAGAGACATGGGGGGCCCTAGAGGGTATTAGAGAGAGACATGGGGGGCCCTAGAGGGTCTTAGAGAGAGACATGGGGGGCCCTAGAGGGTCTTAGAGAGAGACATGGCGGCACTTGAGGGCCGAGCCTCTCTCCCACCCCTAAGGCTAAATCTCTTCACTGAGCCACTGCCTGTTCACCCCGCTGCCATCCAGAAGGCGAGGTCAGTACAGGTGCATCAAAGCTGGGACCGAGAGACTGAAAAACAGCTTCTATCTCAAGGCCATCAGACTGTTAAACAGCCACCACTAACATTGCGTGGCTACTGCCAACACACTGTCAATGACACTGACTCTACTCCAGCCACTTTAATCATGGGAAATGATGTAAATATATCACTAGCCACTTTAAACAATGCTACCTTATATAATGTTACTTACCTACATTGTTCATCACCATATGCATACGTTGATACTGTACTCATATCATCGACTGCATCCTTATGCTGTCTACATGTATCACTAGCCACTTTAACTATGCCACTTGGTTTACATGCCCTCCTCATATGTATCTGCTTCTCGATATCATCTACTGTATCTTGCCTGCTGCTCTGCCATCACTCATTCATATATCCTTATGTACATATTCTTTATCCTACCCACTGTGTATGACAGTGATTTTTAGGTGTTGATTTAGATTACTTGCTCGTTATTGCTGCATTGTCGGAACTAGAAGCACAAGCATTTCGCTACACTCGCATTAACATCTGCTAACCATATGTATTTTTTTTGACAAATAAAATTTGATTTGATTTGATTTGATTTCTTCATCCCCTCTGCTTTAGTGCTGGACGGGTAATAGACAGAGAGGAAGATAAAAAACGGATCACGTTGACCTTTAAACCCAATGGGTTGCAAAGATGGCACTCCGAAGCAATCACTTCTGTCATCATGAAGAGCTTTGAGAGGCTAGTTAAGGATCATCACCTCTACCTTACCCGACACCCTAAACCCACTGCAATTTGCATACCGTAAGGTGCGTGCTCAGCCCCTTCCTGTACTCCCTGTTCACCCATGACTGCGTCGCCCACGCCACGCCTCCAACTCAATCATCAAGTTTGCAGACGACACAACAGTAGGCCTGATTGCCAACAATGACAAGACAGCCTACAGGGAGGAGGTGAGGGAGGTAGGAGGTGAGGGCCCTGGCAGAGTGGTGCTAGGACAATAACCCTCACTTATCGTCAACAAAACAAAGGAGCTGATCGTAGACTTCCAGGAAACAGTAGAGGGAGACACGTCCCTATCCACATCAACGGGACCACAGGAGAAGGTGGAAAGCTTGGTCCACCCCACAGGACAGTGATGGAGAGGCGCAATAGCGCCTCTTCGGCTTCCGGGAGGCTGAAGAAATTGGCTTGGCCCTAAGCCTCACAAACTTTTACAGATGCACAATTGGGAGGCATCCTGCCAGGCAGTATGACCCCCTGGTGACACAGGGCCTGCAACCACAGGGTTCTTTAGAGGTGGTGTGGTCTGCTCAACGCATCACCGGGGGCACACTGCCTGCCCTCCAGGACACCTACAGTCGTGGCCAAAGTTTTGAGAATGACACAAATATACTTTCAATAAAGTGGAAATGTCAATTTGCATATACTCCAGAATGTTATGAAGAGTGATCAGATGAATTGCAATTAATTGCAAAGTCCTCTTTGCCATGCAAATTAACTGACTTCTCCCAAAAACATTTCCACTGCATTTCAGCCCTGCCACAAAAGGACCAGCTGACATCATGTCAGTGATTCTCTCGTTAACACAGGTGTGAGTGTTGACGAGGACAAGGCTGGGAGATCACTCTGTCATGCTGATTGAGTTTGAATAACAGACTGGAAGCTTCAAAAGGAGGGTGGTGCTTGGAATCATTGTTCATCCTCTGCCAACCATAGTTACCTGCAAGGAAACACGTGCCGTCATCATTGCTTTGCACAAAAGGGCTTCACAGGCAAGGATATTGCTGCCAGTAAGATTGCACCTAAATCAACCATTTATCGGATCATCAAGAACTTCAAAGGGCGGTTCAATTGTTGTGAAGAAGGCTTCAGGGCGCCAAAGAAAGTCCAGCAAGCACCAGGACCGTCTCCTAAGGTTGATTCAGCTGCGGGGTCGGGGCACCACTAGTACAGAGCTTGCTCAGGAATGGCAGCAGTGCATCTGCACGCACAGTGAGGCAAAGACTTTTGGAGGATGGGCTGGTGTCAAGAAGGGCATCAAAGAAGCCACTTCTCTCCAGGAAAAACATCAGGGACAGACTGATATTCTGCAAAAAAGGTACAGGGATTGGTCTGCTGAGGACTGGGGTAAAGTCATTTTCTGTAATGAATCCCCTTTCCGATTGTTTGGGGCATCCGGAAAAAAGCTTGTCTGGAAGACAAGGTGAGTGCTACCATCAGTCCTGTGTCATGCCAACAGTAAAGCATCCTGAGACCATTCATGTGTGGGGTTGCTTCTCAGCCAAGGGAGTGGGCTCACTCACAATTTTGCCTAAGAACACAGCCATGAATAAAGAATGGTACCAACACATCCTCAGAGAGCAACTTCTCCCAACCATCCAGGAACAGTTTGGTGACAAACAATGCCTTTTCCAGCATGATGGAGCACCATGCCATAAGGCAAAAGTGAGAACTAATTGACTTGGGAACAAAACATCAATATTTTGGGTCCATGGCCAGGAAACTCCCCAGACCTTAATCCCATTGAGAACTTGTGGTCAATCCTCAAAGGCAGGTGGACAAACAAAACCCCTCAAATTCTGACAAACTCTAAGCATTGATTATGCAGAATGGGCTGCCATCAGTCAAGATGTGGCCCAGAAGTTAATTGACAGCATGCCAGGGCGGATTGCAGAGGTCTTGAAAAAGAAGGGTCAGCACTGTAAATATTGACTCTTTGCATCAACTTCATGTAATTGTCAATAAAAGCCTTTGGCACTTATGAAATGCTTGTAATTATACTTCAGTATTCCATAGTAACATCTGACAAATATATCTAAAGACACTGAAGCAGCAAACTTTGTGAAAATTAAGATTTGTGTCATTCTCAAAACTTTTGTCACGACTGTACAGCACCCGATGTCACAGGAAGGCCAACATTATCATCAAGGACATTAACCACCCAAGCCACTGCCTGTTCACACCGCTACCATCCAGAAGGTGAGGTCAGTACAGATGCATCAAAGCTGGGATCGAGAGACTGAAAACAGCTTCTATCTCAAGGCCATCAGACTGTTAACTAGCCGGCTTCCACTCGGTTACTCAACCCTGCACCTTAGAGTCTGCTGCCCTATGTACATAGACTTGGGATCATCAATGGGCTATTTTAATAATGGAACACCAGTCACTTTAATAATGTTTAAATACTGCTTTTCTCATCCCATATGTATATACCTATATTCTATTCTACTGTATTTTTAGTCAATGTCACTCCAACATTGCCGTCCCAATATTTATATATTTCTTGATTCCATTCTTTACCTTTTAGATTTCCAGCGCAGGTTGTTGTGAATTGTTAGATACTGGCACTGTTGGAACTAGGAACAAGTATTTCACTACACCCACGATAACACCTAAGCAATAGGTGTATGCATCAATACAATTGTATTTGATTGAAAAAGAGCATGGCTAACATCACACACACTCACATAAGTGCAAATGCACACACAGGCTCGCAAGTCCGAGCACACACACACACACACAGACCCACCCACGCACGCACGCAAACACACACACATCACTGCGCCCCTTTTCATGAGTCAGTGGGTGTAGTTTCTGGAGTATGATCTAAATTAAGACACTATGTTTTTACCCATCAGCCCCTGAGCTGTTGGCGCCCTAATCCCGCTACCATCTACAAGGCAGAAACAGTACAGGTGCATCAAAGCTGGGACAGAGAGACTGAAAAAACAGCTTCTATCTCCAGTCCATCAGACTGTTAAACAGTGACCACTAGCCTTAGTCACTGCTATAGCCCTTGAACTTTTCTACATTTTGTTACGTTACAGCCTTATTCTAAAATGGATTAACAGTGAAGACATCAAAACTATGAAATAACACATGGAATCATGCAGAAACCAAAATATTGTTCAACAAATCAAAATATATTTTATATTTGAGATTCTTCAATATAGCCACCATTTGCCTTAACGACAGCTTTGCACAATCTTGAACTTCTCTCAACCAGCTTCATGAGGTAGTCACATGGAATTCATTTCAATAAAAACATGTCCCTTCTTAATGCGTTTGAGCCAATCAGTTGTGTTGTGACAAGGTATGGGTGGTATACAAAATATAGTCCTATTTGGTAAAAGACCAAGTCCATATTAGGCAAGAACAGCTCCAATAAGCAAAAAGAAACGACAGTCCATCATTACTTTAAGACATGAAGGTCAGTCAAGACGGAACATTTCAAGAAACATCAAGCACTATGATGAAACTGGAGCTCCAGAGTCCCCTCAGCTGCAGAGGATATGTTCATTAGAGTTACCAGACTCAGAAACTGCAGCCCCAAATAAATGCTTCACAGAGTTCAAATAACAGACACATCTCAACATCAACTGTTCAGAGGAGACTGTGTGAATCAGTCCTTCATGGTTGAATTGCTGCAAAGAAACCACTACTAAAGGACACCAATAAGAAGAAGAGACTTACTTGGACCAAGAAACAAGATCAATGGACATTAGACTGGTGGAAATCTGTCCTTTGGTCTGATTAGTCCAAATTTGAGACTTTGGTTCCAACCGTCGTGTCTTTGTGAGACGCAGAGTAGGTGAACGGATGATCTCTGCATGTGTGGTTCCCACTGTGAAGCATGGAGGGAGGAGGTGTGATGGTGTGGGGTTGCTTTGCTGGTGACACTGTCTGTGATTTATTTAGAATTAATTTGCTTTTCAACAGGACAATGACTCAAAACACACCTCCAGGCTGTATAACGGCTATTTGACCAAGAAGGAGAGTGATGGAGTGCTGCATCAGATGACCTGGCCTCCCACAACCACCCGACCTCAGCAGTGAGATGGTTTGGGATGAGTTGGACAGCCAAGGAAAAGCAGCCAACGAGTGCTCAGAATATGTGGGAACCCCTTCAAGACTATTGGAAAAGCATATCTGAAGTTTCTACATGATTCCATGTGTGTTATTTCATTGTTTTGATGTCTTGACTATTAATCTAGAATGTAGAAAATAGTACAACATAAAGAAAAACCCTTGAATGAGTAGGTGTCTCCAAACTTTAGAGGCTGGTACTGTATATTTATAATGTATTTATATTCCGGTCTCTAACATTTCTCGTTCTGATATTTATTTTTAATTTTTTTCTGGATTATGTGTGTATTGCATTTTTCTATTGCTAGGCATTACTCTACTTTTGGGAGTTAAAAACGCAGGCATTTTGCTGCACCTGTGATATCATCTGTAAATTTTGTGTATGTGACCAATAAACTTTGATTTGAGATTTGATTTTGATTTGGCACCGGAAACGCTTTCCGTAGCACAGCACCAGTACACCGTTAAAATTATCATTGATTAGTTGTAGAGCCTCGCATCATCAGGTGTAGCCTCGAAGCATGAGTCAGACACTGAATCATAAAGAACACAAGGAATGGGAATTAGAACGTTCCCCCCAGAGAATCTCAGGCTCAACTCAACATCTTCAGCCAGACACAGACACCTGGTCTACAGCCTTCTAGTCAGGCTCTAATATTCCATAGGGCAAACAAACAACATGGTCTAGAATACCAATCTATGTATACATATGAGTTATCAATACAACTAATCAATGATAATTGAACGGTGTACTGGTGCTGTGCTGATATCCAGGGCTGATCTGATCCTGATGAATAATTATATTTAGGGAAAACGATTTGTCAACACCAGCCTCTGGATAGCAGCAATGATGAGCTGTAGTACTCGACTCCCCATCCCACATCTCCTGGCCTGTGAATCGTATTGAGCCATTGCTTTGCAACAGCAAGCTAATGTAGCGTTCACCACCGCTATGGGGCACCATTATACTTAAATTGTTAAAGCAGTGTGGACCAGAGAGATGTCCGCCCCCAGGGAACCCCTGACTGCCCACAGAGAGATGTGTCCCCTCAGGGAACCCCCTGACTGCCCACAGAGAGATGTGTCCCCCCAGGGAACCCCCTGACTGCCCACAGAGAGATGTGTCCCCTCAGGGAACCCCCTGAATGCCCACAGAGAAATGTGTCCCCTCAGGGAACCCCCTGACTGCCCACAGAGAGATGTGTCCCCTGAGGGAACCCCCTGACTGCCCACAGAGAGATGTGTCCCCTGAGGGAACCACCTGACTGCCCACAGAGAGATGTGTCCCCTGAGGGAACCCCCTGACTGCCCACAGAGAGATGTGTCCCCTGAGGGAACCCCCTGACTGCCCACAGAGAGATGTGTCCCCTGTCCTTGAAGGTACTACAGTGGTCTAAGGTACTGCAGTGGTCTAAGGTACTACAGCGGTCTAAGGTACTACAGCGTTCTAAGGTACTACAGTGGTCTAAGGTACTACAGCGGTCTAAGGTACTACAGCGGTCTAAGTGGTCTAAGGTACTACAGCGGTCTAAGGTACTGCAGTTGTTTAAGGCACTGCATCTCAGTGGTCAGGCGTCACTACAAACCCTGGTTGGATTCCAGGCTGTATCACAACCGGCCGTGATTGGCAGACCCATAGGGCAGCGCACAATTGGCCCAGAGTCGTCCGGGTTTTGTAGGGTTAGGCCATCAAATTATAAATAATAATTTGTTCTTCACTGACTTGCCTAGGGACAGAAAGGTTAAATAAAAAAATCAACTAAATAAAAATATAGTGTACTACTTTGCTCACAAGTAGTGCATAATGTATGGAAATAGGGAGCCTCCCGAGTCTAAGGCACTGCATCGCAGTGGGTCACTACAGACAACCGGCTGTGATCGGGAGTCCCATAGGGAGGCGCACAGTTGGCCCAGCGTCGTCCGGGTTAGGGGAAGGTCTGACCGGGGGGAGGGTTTGGCCGGGGGAGGGTTTGGCCGGGGGAGGGTTTGGCCGGGGGAGGGTTTGGCCGGGGGGAGGGTTTGGCCCGGGGGGAAGGTCTGACCGGGGAGGGTTTGGCCGGGGGAGGGTTTGGCCGGGGGAGGGTCTGACCGGGGGAGGGTCTGACCGGGGGAGGGTTTGGCCAGGGGGAGGGTCTGACCCGGGGGAGGGTTTGGCCGGGGGAGGGTTTGGCCAGGGGAGGGTCTGACCGGGGGGAGGGTTTGGCCGGGGGAGGGTTTGGCCGGGTGACTCCTTGTGCCGCCTGCATGTTGACCTTGGTCGTCAGTAAAAACGACATACTGGGGCAGCTGGCTTCCGCGCTAAGCGGGCAGGTGGTAAGAAGCGCAGTATGGCGGAGGATGCATGATTCGACCTTCGCCTCCCGACCCTGTTGGGGAGTTGCAGCGATGAGATAAGATAGAAATCAGGGGAGAAAAAGGGGGTTAAAAAAAGTTTCAGACACATTTATGATGTACAGCACCCCTCATAGGAGATGTTATCCAGTTCACTTAGCGGGCTAAATACTCTGGAGCTTTAGGTTGAGGAAGGAGGAGGAGGATGAGGTTGACAAGGAGGAGGAAGGATTCAGCAGTTACTGATACAATCATGCACATGTGAACTACAGACAGGAAGGCCAGAGGACCTGTTTATGTGAGAGAACAAGTATTTGGAGGGGGATGTGTGTGCAGGTGTGTGTGTGTGTGTGTGTGTGTGTGTGTGTGCGTATGCGTTTGTGTGCATAGATGGGCTGCCTGCCTTCTCTCGGGTCCCAGACTGTTTATCAGTACTTTGACTACATTTGGGCTTTGAGGTTGGGGCTCACAGGCTATCAGACAGACAGGTAGAGGCAGACAGACAGGCTATCAGACAGACAGGTAGAGGCTGACCGACAGGCTCTCAGACAGACAGGTAGAGGCTGACCGACAGGCTCTCAGACAGACAGGTAGAGGCAGACCAACAGGCTCTCAGACAGACAGGTAGAGGCAGACAGACAGGCTCTCAGACAGACAGGTAGAGGCATGCCAACAGGCTCTCAGACAGACAGGTAGAGGCAGACCGACAGACTCTCAGACAGACAGGTAGAGGCAGATAGACAGGCTATCAGACAGACAGAGGCAGATAGACAGGCTCTCAGACAGACAGGTAGAGACAAATAGACAGGCTCTCAGACAGACAGGTAGAGACAGATAGACAGGCTCTCAGACAGATGGGCAGAGGCAGATAGACAGGCTCTCAGACAGACAGGTAGAGGC
>NC_056433.1:77767422-77771658 GCF_018296145.1 Oncorhynchus tshawytscha
ACTAAACACTAAACACTACAAAACAATAAACATAAGGAAAACCGAAAACAGCCTATCTAGTGCAAACTAACAGAGAGTACAAGTAAGACACTAAGGACAATCACCCACGACAAACTCAAAGAATATGGCTGCCTAAATATGGTTCCCAATCAGAGACAACGATAAGCACCTGCCTCTGATTGAGAACCACTCAGACAGCCATAGACCTTGCTAGACAACCCACTAAGCTACAATCCCAATACCACCACCAAAACCCCAAGACAAACACACCACAATTACAAAAACCCATGCCACACCCTGGCCTGACCAAATACATAAAGATAAACACAAAATACTTTGACCAGGGCGTGACAGAACCCCCTAAGGTGCGGACTCCCGAACGCACCTCAAAACAATAGGGAGGGTCCGGGTGGGCGTCTGTCCATGGTGGCGGCTCCGGCGCGGGACGTGGACCCCACTCCTTTAATGTCTTAGTCCCCTCTCCCTTCGTCCCTGGATAGTCCACCCTCGCCGCCGACCATGGCCTAGTAGTCCCCACCCAGAACCCCACTGGACTGAGGAGCAGATCGGGACTGAAGGACAGCTCGGGACCGAGGCAGCTCGGGACTGAGGGAAAGCTCGGGAGTGAGAGAAAGCTCAGGAGTGAGAGAAAGCTCAGGAGTGAGAGGAAGCTCAGGAGTGAGAGGAAGCTCAGGAGTGAGAGGAAGCTCAGGAGTGAGAGGAAGCTCAGGAGTGAGAGGAAGCTCAGGGAGTGAGAGGAAGCTCAGGAGTGAGAGGAAGCTCAGGAGTGAGAGGAAGCTCAGGCAGGTAGATAGATCTACCAGCTCCTGGCTGGCTGGTGGTTTCAGCAGATCCTGGCTGACTGGCAGATCCTGGCTGACTGGCAGATCCTGGCTGACTGGCAGATCTGGAAGAGTCTGGTTGACTGGCAGATCTGGAAGAGTCTGGTTGACTGGCAGATCTGGAAGAGTCTGGCTGACTGGCAGATCTGGAAGAGTCTGGCTGACTGGCAGATCTGGAAGAGTCTGGCTGACTGGCAGATCTGGAAGAGTCTGGCTGACTGGCAGATCTGGAAGAGTCTGGCTGACTGGCAGATCTGGAAGAGTCTGGCTGACTGGCAGATCTGGAAGAGTCTGGCTGACTGGCAGATCTGGAAGAGTCTGGCTGACTGGCAGATCTGGAAGAGTCGCTGACTGGCAGATCTGGCGGCGCTGGGCAGACTGGCGGCGCTGGGCAGACTGGCGATGCTGGGCAGACTGGCGGCGCTGGGCAGACTGGCGGCGCTGGGCAGACTGGCGGCGCTGGGCAGACTGGCGGACTGGGCAGACTGCTGGGCAGACTGGCGACGCTGGGCAGACTGGCGGCGCTGGGCAGACTGGCGATAATGGGCAGACTGGCGGCGCTGGGCAGACTGGCGACGCTGGGCAGACTGGGGGCACTGGCGGCGCTGGGCAGACTGGCGGCACTAGCTGCTCCATATAGGCTGACAGCTCTGGCGGCTTCTTACAGACTGACCGCTCTGGCGGCTCCGTGCTGACTGGCAGCTCCTTGCAGACTGGCAGCTCCTTGACAGCTCCGTGCAGACTGACAGCTCCGTGCAGACTGACAGCTCCTTGCAGACTGGCAGCTCCATGCAGACTGGCAGCTCCATGCAGACTGGCAGCTCCATGCAGACTGACTGCTCTATGCAGACTGACAGCTCTGGCTGCTTCATGCAGACTGACTGGCTGCTTCATGCAGACTGCAGACTGGCAGCTCGGGCTGCTTCATGTAGACTGACAGCTCTGGCTGCTCCATGCGGACTGACAGCTCTGGCTGCTCCATGTAGACTGACTGCTTCATGCAGACTGACAGCTCGGGCTGCTTCATGTAGACTGACAGCTCTGGCTGCTCCATGCAGACTGACAGCTCTGACTGTTCCATGCAGACTGACAGCTCTGGCTGCTTCATGCAGACTGGCAGCTCTGGCTGCTCCATGTAGACTGGCTGCTTCATGCAGACTGGCAGCTCGGGCTGCTTCATGTAGACTGACAGCTCTGACTGCTCCATGCGGACTGACAGCTCTGGCTGCTCCATGTAGACTGGCTGCTTCATGCAGACTGGCAGCTCGGGCTGCTTCATGTAGACTGACAGCTCTGACTGCTCCATGCAGACTGACAGCTCTGGCTGCTTCATGCAGACTGGCAGCTCTGGCTGCTCCATGCAGACTGGCAGCTCTGGCTGCTCCATGCAGACTGACAGCTCTGGCTGCTCCATGCAGACTGGCTGCTTCATGCAGACTGGCAGCTCTGGCTGCTCCATGCAGACTGACAGCTCCATGCAGACTGACAGCTCTGGCTGCTCCATGCAGACTGACAGCTCTGGCTGCTCCTTGCAGACTGGCAGCTCTGGCTGCGCTGAACAGGCGGGAGACTCCGGCAGCGTAGGAGAGGAGAAAGGTTCTGGCTGCGCTAAACAGGCGGGAGGCTCCGGCAGCGCTGTAGAGGAGGAAGGCTCTGGCTGCGCTAAACAGGCGGGAGACTCCGGCAGCGCTGGAGATGAGGAAGGCTCTAACAGCGCTAGATAGGCGGGAGACTCCGGCAGCGCAGGAGAGGAGAAAGGCTCTGGCTGCGCTAAACAGGCGGGAGGCTCCGGCAGCGCTGTAGAGGAGGAAGGCTCTGGCTGCGCTGAACAGGCGAGGCACACTGAAGGCCTGGTGCGTGGTGCTGGAACTGGTGGTACTGGATCGAGGACACGCACAGGAAGCCTGGTGCGGGGAGCTGCTACCGGAGGGCTGGGGTGTGGAGGTGGTACTGGATAGACCGGACCGTGCAGGCGCACTGGAGCTCTTGAGCACCGAGCCTGCCCAACCTTACCTGGCTGAATGCTCTCGGTTGCCCTGCCAGTGTGGCGAGGTGGAATAGCCCGCACTGGGCTATGCAGGCGAACCGGAGACACCGAGCGCAAGGCTGGTGCCATGTAAGCCGGCCCAAGGAGACGCACTGGGGACCAGATGCGTAGAGCCGGCTTCATGGCATTTGGCTCGACGCTCAATCTAGCCCGGCCGATACGCGGAGCTGGAATATACCGAACCGGGCTGTGCACCCGCACTGGAGACACCGTGCGCTCCACAGCATAACACGGTGCCTGCCCGGTCTCTCCAGCCCCCCGGTAAGCACAGGGAGTTTGCGCAGGTCTCCTACCTGGCATAGCCATACTCCCTGTAAGCCCCCCCCCCAAGAAATTTTTGGGGCTGACTCTCGGGCTTCGCTCTGCGCCGCCGTGTTTTCCTTTTCGACTCCATTCGCCTATAGCCTTCTTCGCACTGCTCAAGCGAATCCCATGCGGGCTCCTGCACTCTCTCTGGGTCGGCCGCCCACCTGTCGATCTCTTCCCACGTCGTATACTCCATGCCATTGCTGTCCATAACGTCCTCCTTTCGCTTCTCCTGTTGCACCTTTGGGCGGCTACACTCCCTGGTTTAGCCCAGGGTCCTCTCCCGTCGAGGATTTCCTCCCATGTCCAGAAATCCTTATTAAGCATCTCCTTTTTCGGCTTCTCCTGCCTGTTGACACGCCGCTTGGTCCGTTGGTGGTGGGTGATTCTGTAACGGTTTTCTAGTGGTGATGAAGGAGAGTCGGACCAAACTGCAGCGTGTCGATTGCGATCCATATTTATTAAACAAAAACGTAAACACGACTAAACACTAAACACTACAAAACAATAAACATAAGGAAAACCGAAAACAGCCTATCTAGTGCAAACTAACAGAGAGTACAAGTAAGACACTAAGGACAATCACCCACGACAAACTCAAAGAATATGGCTGCCTAAATATGGTTCCCAATCAGAGACAACGATAAGCACCTGCCTCTGATTGAGAACCACTCCAGACAGCCATAGACCTTGCTAGACAACCCACTAAGCTACAATCCCAATACCACCACCAAAACCCCAAGACAAACACACCACAATTACAAAAAAACCCATGCCACACCCTGGCCTGACCAAATACATAAAGATAAACACAAAATACTTTGACCAGGGCGTGACAGAATCACCCCAAAACCTCCCTAAATCTCTCTTAATTATTCACCAAGCCACAGACTTTTCCCCCGTCCTCAGGGGGAGAGGATCGGCACCGACGGCACGCCAGGGAAAGCATGGTGACAGAGCTTGCACCAGTCCTCTGGAGTAACAGCAGGGTGGCACCTCCTCCCTCAGTGGCACTCTGTGCCCACAGAGCCTCTGACCTCT
>NC_056433.1:77771758-77828038 GCF_018296145.1 Oncorhynchus tshawytscha
GATTTATACTAATGTTACTATCTGTACTTACTGGTGGCACAGACGCTGTTTCATTCTTTCCTACACTGAAATTACCCTTGCCTAACGCTTGCGTCTGAAGCTGGGCTTGCAGCACAGCTATCCTCGGCGTAAGGCGATCGTTCTCCTGTATATTATGAGTACAGCGACTGCAATTAGAAGGCATCATGTTAATGTTAATAGTTAGCTTCGGCTGTTGGAGATCCTGATGAACCATGTCCAGATAACACGTAAACAAGTCTGCAAGTTGTGACTTGAAATGATTGATCAGTTGATCAGTCCATTCAGAAGGTATACCTAGCAATTTGTATAAAACAAATTAGTTCTGGTTCTCCCAAGTTGCGCAGCGGTGAGGTGTTCGATCCCAGGCTGTGTCACAACTGGCTATGACCGGGAGTCCCATAGGGCGGCGCACAATTGGCTCAGCGTTGTCCGGGTTAGGGGAGGGTTTGGCTGGGAGGGGGGGGGGTTTACTTGGCTCATCGCACTCTAGCAACTCCTTGTGGCGTGCCAGCTGCCAGCAGGTGGACGTCAGTCATCAGTTGAACGGTGTTTCCTCTGACACATTGGTGCAGCTGGCTTCTGGGTTAAGCGGGCGAGTGTTAAGGAGCATAGTTTGGCGGGTCACGTTTTGGTGGACACATGACTCAACATTTGCCTCTCCTGAGCCTGTTGGGGAGTTGCAGTGATGGGACAAGATCGTAATTTAAATTGGTAGAAAAAGGGGGGTAGAATACACCACACAAAAAAATGTAATTTTATTTATTCTTATTTGTCTTTGTATAGGCCCTACAGCTGTTCAGAGGAGACCTGGCAATCCCTCCCAATCTGGAAACCTGTTCAAGAGCTGTGCCACAAATGGAGAGAAAGAGAGAGAGAGAGAGAGAGAGAGAGAGAGAGAGAGAGAGGGAAAGAGAGAGAGAGAGAAGTAGGGTTGCAAAGGGAGGGTATATTACTGCAAACTTTTGAAGTTTACCAGTAAACTGACAGAATTTTGGTAACTTTCAAGGAATATATGGATTTTTTTCAGTTGATATCTAGTGGCCTTTTTGGGTACTTCAGTTTATCACAGGTGTCTGTAATTGCAGTATCTCTGGTCAACTTAGTGAATAGCATTGGTGTTTTAAACAAACTTTTATTCATTTTACTATGTCAATATGTTTTTGTTGTATATTTCAAACTGTTGGCAGTTGTGTGAAAACTGTCACGCCCTGACCATAGAAAGCTGTTTATTCTCTATGTTGGGTTGGGGCGTGATAGTGACTAGGGTGGGTCATCTAGGTTTTTTGTATGTCTATGTTGGCCTGATATGGTTCCCAATCAGAGACAGCTGTTTATCGTTGTCTCTGATTGGGGATCATATTTAGGTAGCCATTTCCTCATTTGTGTTTGTGGGATCTTGTCTACATTGAGTTGCCTGAGTGCACACCAGTAGCTTCACATTTCGTTTAAACTTTATTGTTTTGTTTGACTGTGACGACTTCCACCGAAGATGACTCCTCTCCTTTTTCGGGCGGCATTCGGCGATCGAATGTCACCGGCTTTCTAGCCATCGCCGCTCCATTTCTCATTTATCCATTTGTTTTGTGTTGTTCCATTACACATCTGGTTTTCGTTCCAATATTACTGCATGTATTTCGTCCTCTGTTCCCCACCATGTCTTTGTGTGTAATGCTTTATTGTTATGTGGATTTTGTCAGGCGCTATACTTTTGCTATGTTCTGTGTTTTTGGCACATTATTGTTCTTATGTGCTGTTATTTTTGGAACGGAATTAAAGTGCGCCTGTTTATTACACTCTGCTCTCCTGCACCTGACTTCGCCTCTCGTACACACCCCTGACAATGACCAACGTTACCATAGATTGCCATAGAGTACCTCTTAATTACCAAAATTACTGAAGACTTTCACTTTGGTAAATTACTGGTAAGTATGCAACTCTAATTATAAGTAATGGCATACAGCGCCTTGAGAAAGTATTCACACACCTTTTCTTTTTCCACATGTTGTTGTCCTTAACAAATTGCATAATAAGTTGCATGGACTCATTCTGTGTTCAATAATAGGGGTTAACATCTCTGTACCCCACACATAATATTATCTCTACCGACCAAGGTCCCTCAATCGAGTAGCGAATTTCAAGAACAGATTCAACCACAGATACCAGGGAGTTTTTACAATGCCTTGCGAAACAGGACACTTGTCACGCCCTGATCTGTTTCACCTGTCCTTGTGCTTGTCACCGATCTTCCCCATTATCCCCTGGGTACTTATACCTGTGTTCTCTGTTTGTCTGTTGCCAGTTGGTCTTGTTTGTTCGTCAACCAGCATTTTGTCTCAGCTCCTGCTTGTCCCCAGTCTCTCTTTTTCTCATCCTCTTGGTTTTGACTCTTGCCTGTCCTGACTCTGAGCCTGCCTGCTGTCCTGTGCCTTTGTCCCTACTCTGGATTATCGACCTCTGCCTGACCTGTACCTTAGCCCCAGTACTCTGGATTATCTTTTTTTTTTTTACCACTTTTTTCTTCCCAATTTCATGGCATCCAATTGTTGTAGTAGCCCTTTTTCCCACTTTCTGTTGTGGGATCTTGTTTTTGTTAGTTGCTGGTTTAGCACTACAGTACTTTACGTGTCGTTTATCTTTCTTGTTTTTTTGGTGTTCATTTAATACATTTCAAAATGTACGCCTACCACGTTGCACCTTGGTCACATTCCGACGACAGCCATAACACTGGGAAACAAATTCACCTTTCAGCAGAACAATAACCTAAAACACAAAGTAAAATCTACACTGGAGTTGCTTACCAAGACAAGTGGCCTAGTTACAGTTTTGACTTAAATCGGCTTGAAGATTTATGGCAAGACTTGAAAATGGCTGTCTAGCAATGATCAACAATCAACTTGACATAGCTTGAATATTAAAAAAAAAAAAAGCCAAATATTGTAAAATCCAGGTGTGTAAAGCTCTCAGAGACTCACAGCTGTAATCACCACGAAAGGTGCTTCTACAAAGTATTTACTCAGGGGTGTAAGTACTTCTGTAAATTAGATATTTCTGTATTTAACATTTCTGAAAACTTATTTTCATTTTGTCATTATGGGGTATAGTGTGTGAATGGGTGAGACAAAAAAGTATATTTAATCAATTTTAAATTCAGGCTGGAACACAACAAAATGTGGAATAAGGGATATGAATACTTTCTGAAGTAGAGCATACCCATGTGAAGAGAGTCAAGGCCATACAGTGCTCTGTAAGTCACCCTTTCAACCTGCATTCACCGGACTGCAACCCCTAAACCTCAGCTCCACTGTACCTGTTCAATAGGGAGAGTGAGAAGGAAAGAGAGATGGTATGGGGAAACAGAGGGGAGAAAGATACATTGAGAAAGAGAGAGCCTGAAGGCCCCTGGCGTAACTCAATATACCCAGTGCAACATTTAAACCAACCTAACCTAAACATACCATCTCTCTCTCTCTCTCTCTCTCTCTGGCAGTAGCAGTATTAGCGCTGAGACCCCACAGACAGAAGTAGTCTTAAGAGGCAGAACGTGGCAGAACACATGCCTGAACAAAGCAGGCCACTTGAGCTGAGTGAGTCTCTAAGTGGAAGGGGATATTGCAGTAACGTGATCCTCCAAATGGGGTTATGAGAAGAGACAGGGAGTGAACGGCACTGCCTCCCTCCCTCCCTCCCACCCTCTGCCCCTCGCTCCCCCCCCACTCACTCACTCCATCCCTCCCTTCCTCTGTCCCTCTGGCCCTCTGTCCATCACTCCTCCCTCCCTCCCTTTCTCCCTCTCTCCCACCCTCTCTCCCTCTGTCTCAGGTAGAATCCATTTCTTTACCAAAGGAGGGATCTGTTCTTATCTCTCTGTTCCTGCAGTCGCCACCTCGATTTGGGATCAGCTCAAACTGTCTCTCTTCTCTACACTCTCTATCTGTCTTTCTGTCAGGCTCTAGACATCACTACTCAGCTCTGGACAAACACATCTGACTTCTACACACAGTTAACATGTACACACATGCACTCTCGCTGATAACAGGTCAGTGAGGCGCTGACTGGATTGCTTGTGCTCTGAAATGTTTGCATATTGCTATTCTGTGGCATGCTGATGATTGAAAATATATTTGAAAAAACGTGTCATCATAATGTCCTTTTTGAACTTTTCTGTTTGTTATGTAGCTATGTCTGCAGGGGTAGAACATCAATGATGACATCTGTTATATTGGCCATGTTCTTGGTCCAGTTTATTTTGTGTTATGCATTATACAGAGCATTCAAACAGCAAGAGACTAATACACTTTACTGGACACTTTAAAAGAGATACAATTCTGACATGTGAGACGCCTCTGATCCCTACATCTAGCCGTCTTGTGGACAGCACGACGGCTATTGCTGCCAATACAGTTGATCCCTGGCCCAAGTGGACTGGTACACAACACATGTACTGACAGAGCACATGGAGGGAGATGCATCTACAGAGGTACTGAGGGGCTCGAGATCACATGAACACTGAGATCTAGATGAAGGCTACTACTGTACTCCATGTGCCTCCAATAGTCCTTAGCAGATAACCAGCTGGCGACCGATGGCTCATTGCCACTAAAACAGAAGGGGAAAAAACTAAAAACGAGTCGTGCCATGGCCACCTCTGATGCCTGCATCCAAGCTCACTTTACGGAAGAGTTCATTGCCAGCTAGTCATTTTCTGACACTTTTACAGGAGAGTTGTCAGGGGTCACACTGCCAAGCCATGGCCAGGTGAAAAGTGTGATGATTGGTTGTTGGCAGTCGCCACGGCATCACAAGAGCTGGCTGCAGACCAGAGATCCATGTAAAACCTTTCCTATTAGGAGTGTATGTGTGTGTCCATGCGTGTGTGTGTGTCCATGCGTGTGTGTGTGTGTGTGTCCATACGTGTGTGTGTTCATGCATGTTTCCCAATATGCTGTTCAGGAAATTGTGCCAGTCAGCACTTCCTTCCCAGTAGGAGTGTGATGGAGAAGCTGACCTAACAGTACGGCACTCCTCTCGTCTGCGTCCAACCCACACTAACACATACCCATGCACACAGAGCTGCTAGGAATTATAAAACAGTGTTGGACTGAGATCTCTGAGATCTCAACAAGTTTGTACTATATAAAAGATTAAAGTGGAATTAGATTGAAGATGAGTGTGTGTTTGTCTCCACTCCATAGTTCTGACATCTGAAGAGTGATGTTGCCAGGGGCTACAAAGCGAGATGAGCAGAGAGACAGTGTTGAAGACCCTGAAGGCCGTGTGAAGATGACAGAGGGAGAGCAACCTACGACCCATCCTAGATATTCGTCTGCTCAGGTTAACAGGGCTTTCCGTCAATCATGTGTGATAGATAGATAACTGTATGGTGGACAGGCTCCATTTTGATGTTTTGTGCTTGGCTTTTCAAGGCAAACAGAGAGTACTGTATGTAGTTCTAATGAGGAGCCTGGGGGCCGTTTTCAGTTAATAAGTACATCAATCTCTCTTTAATCTGCTCAGAAAGCAACCGAATCCAACCATAGCTGTGTTCCCATCCCTCACTCTACCCAGACACTTAATCGATAGGCCCTTTGATTGAAGTCCAAATGGTGTTTGTAGTTGTAGTTATTCTCTCTCTCTGGCTTTTATTTTCAATGCCTCTGAAAACCCTCAAGATTTTTCATCTTTTGGTCCTTTTGTTAGAGGGATGATCCACTTCTCCACTCTCAGACTTCCCTCACCTCCATTCCCTCCCTTCCACCCTCACCTCCTCACCCCCTTAGAAACTGAGAGAGACCAGGTCAGGTCCCGACTGATTGTCAGCAAACACCATCCTCCCTCTCAGAGGTAACTCTATCCCTCTTTTGTCACCTGCTGTAAGTGGTAGCTGCAGACAGACAGGCGTGACATCTAGTTGGCCTGTCACTGCGAGTCTCTGTGCGTGTGTGTAATTTTTCAACATCTTACATAAATGCAACTTTATTTAACGTGGTGGCTGCTTTCCAATCTCCTGCAAATGGAGGGCAAGCTTTTAAGAGATTATACACCTGGTGCTTAAGAGGAGAACAAAACAGAACCAGTAGCAGCCAGAACAGGTAACTGCCAATATAAAGGAAACACAACAAGTTCCTTAATAGGGCGTTGGGCCACCATGAGCCACTAGAACAGCTTCAATGCGCCTTGGCATAGATTCTACAAGTGTCTGGAACTCTATTGGAGGGAGTTGTTCTCAACTAGCCTACCTGATTAAATAAAGGTGAAATAAAAAAATAAAAAAACATGACACCATTCTTCCACAATAAATTCTATGATTTGGTGTTTTGTTGATGGTGGTGGAAAACACTGTCTCAGGCTCCGCTCCAGAATCTCCCATAAGTGTTCAATTGGGTTCAGACCTGGTGACTGAGACAAATACACACACACACACACACACACACACACACACACACACACACCCTATGCTCCTTTGAGACTGAGATCCCTACGCATGTGGGCTGTTAATTGTTTCATTATCTTCAGAACCACACCTGTGTTGAAGCACCTGCTTTCAATATACTTTGTAACCTGCATTTACTGAATTGTTTCCTTTATTCTGTCAGTTACCTGTAACTGATAGGTGAGAAGATCATCTGTCTCATAACTGGGTGAGTCACATTCCATGAGTCCTTTACCATATAATGTACTGTAGATTTTCCAGCTACTAGTTAGCATCACTAACTAACTGAGTACTATCGCTGGATACATAATAGATAAAGATTGAAGCATTCATATCCCCATGAATGCAATACTATATCCTTATTGCTCTCTCTCTCTCTCTCTCTCTCTCCCTCTCCCTCTCCCTCTCCCTCTCTCTCCCTCCCTCCTCAGGGCTGTTTTCTGCTGTCATGACTTCCTGTCACCTGTGAGGTATGCCAGGGCGTGTGGCCAGGACAGGGCAGGGCCCAGCTGATGTGGATCCCCTACCCAAACAAAGACCACTCTGACTGGTCAGGAATGTGACATGGAAGACGGCCCTGTCCGTCTCTCATCAGCAGAACTATTCACGAGAGGAGAGGCATGGTGTCATTAGTCCAGAGTTAAAACAAATGGAAAAAAACACTGAACAAATTCTCCGACAGTCTTAGAAATTTGGAGCTTCAGTATACATTATGTCTGAGAAACAATCAGTGTTGATTTAATGGGGGCTTGGGTTATTAATATCATGAGAAGGATCATTCAATTCCCAAATGAACTGGATTCATGGGCCATCTCACTTTGTCAGGCTACATATAGCAATATCCTCAAAACAAACATTTAATAACAGTCTTACTATGACATCTTTTGAAAATGGTAAAGTAAGTATGCTGCTTTTTGTCTGGAATAATCTGTTATTTTTGCTTCAAAGAATCTGATGAAAATTGGCACATAAAAAGTCATGTGACCTCATAGAGAGGGGATTGCTCTATGTTGTGTCAACATCTCTCCGCAAGCTACTGGTCCGCAGCTGTACTGCTATTGGTCCGCAGCTGTACTGCTACTGGTCCCCAGCTGTACTTCTATTGGTCCGCAGCTGTACTGCTACTGGTCCGCAGCTGTACTGCTACTGGTCCCCAGCTGTACTGCTACTGGTCCGCAGCTGTACTGCTACTGGTCCGCAGCTGTACTGCTACTGGTCCCCAGCTGTACTGCTACTGGTCCGCAGCTGTACTGCTACTGGTCCGCAGCTGTACTGCTACTGGTCCCCAGCTGTACTGCTACTGGTCCGCAGCTGTACTGCTACTGGTCCGCAGCTGTACTGCTACTGGTCCCCAGCTGTACTGTTACTGGTCCGCAGCTGTACTGCTATTGGTCCGCAGCTGTACTGCTACTGGTCTGGTCCGCAGCTGTACTGCTACTGGTCTGGTCCGCAGCTGTACTGCTACTGGTCCGCAGCTGTACTGCTATTGGTTCGCAGCTGTACTGCTACTGGTCCGCAGCTGTACTGCTACTGGTCTGGTCCGCAGCTGTACTGCTACTGGTCTGGTCCGCAGCTGTACTGCTACTGGTCTGGTCCGCAGCTGTACTGCTACTGGTCTGGTCCGCAGCTGTACTGCTACTGGTCTGGTCCGCAGCTGTACTGCTACTGGTCTGGTCCACAGCTGTACTGCTACTGGTCTGGTCCACAGCTGTACTGCTACTGGTCTGGTCCGCAGCTGTACTGCTACTGGTCTGGTCCACAGCTGTACTGCTACTGGTCTGGTCCACAGCTGTACTGCTACTGGTCTGGTCCACAGCTGTACTGCTACTAGTCTGGTCCACAGCTGTACTGCTACTGGTCTGGTCCACAGCTGCTACTGGTCTGGTCCACAGCTGTACTAGTCTGGTCCGCAGCTGTACTGCTACTGGTCCACTGCTATGAGAATATTCAAAATATACATTGTTTTTAGTCTCCCTCAGGCAGGCTTTCTGGGATATTAATTCATTTGGATGATGTTCCGCCAAACAAATTAAAAGGTAGGATATGCCTTCAACCCATTTTCAAAACATTATGATCTGTGACCCACTCTCTCATTCTACACCTCCCTCCCTCCCTCTCTACCTCTCTACCTCCCTCTCTACCTCCCTCTCTACCTCCCTCCATCCATCCCTCCCTCCCTCTCTACATCCCTCCCTCCATCCATCCATCCATTCCTGTATCCTCTCTTTCTCACTTCCTACCTGCTTCCATATCTCTCTCTCTCTCTCTCTCTCTCTCTCTCACACACACACTCTCCCTCCCTTTCTGCCTCTCTCCCTACCACTTTATCACTCTCTGTCCATCCCTCCTGCTCTCTCTCTCCATCCCTCCTGCTCTCTCTCTCTCTCTCTCTCTCTCTCTCTCTCTCCCTCTCCCTCTCCCTCTCCCTCTCTCTCCCTCCCTCCTCAGGGCTGTTTTCTGCTGTCATGACTTCCTGTCACCTGTGAGGTATGCCAGGGCGTGTGGCCAGGACAGGGCAGGGCCCAGCTGATGTGGATCCCCTACCCAAACAAAGACCACTCTGACTGGTCAGGAATGTGACATGGAAGACGACCCTGTCCGTCTCTCATCAGCAGAACTATTCACGAGAGGAGAGGCATGGTGTCATTAGTCCAGAGTTAAAACAAATGGAAAAAAACACTGAACAAATTCTCCGACAGTCTTAGAAATTTGGAGCTTCAGTATACATTATGTCTGAGAAACAATCAGTGTTGATTTAATGGGGGCTTGGGTTATTAATATCATGAGAAGGATCATTCAATTCCCAAATGAACTGGATTCATGGGCCATCTCACTTTGTCAGGCTACATATAGCAATATCCTCAAAACAAACATTTAATAACAGTCTTACTATGACATCTTTTGAAAATGGTAAAGTAAGTATGCTGCTTTTTGTCTGGAATAATCTGTTATTTTTGCTTCAAAGAATCTGATGAAAATTGGCACATAAAAAGTCATGTGACCTCATAGAGAGGGGATTGCTCTATGTTGTGTCAACATCTCTCCGCAAGCTACTGGTCCCAGCTGTACTGCTATTGGTCCGCAGCTGTACTGCTACTGGTCCCCAGCTGTCCTATTGGTCCACAGCTGTACTGCTACTGGTCCGCAGCTGTACTGCTACTGGTCCCCAGCTGTACTGCTACTGGTCCGCAGCTGTACTGCTACTGGTCCGCAGCTGTACTGCTACTGGTCCCCAGCTGTACTGCTACTGGTCCGCAGCTGTACTGCTACTGGTCCGCAGCTGTACTGCTACTGGTCCCCAGCTGTACTGTTACTGGTCCGCAGCTGTACTGCTATTGGTCCGCAGCTGTACTGCTACTGGTCTGGTCCGCAGCTGTACTGCTACTGGTCTGGTCCGCAGCTGTACTGCTACTGGTCCGCAGCTGTACTGCTATTGGTTTGCAGCTGTACTGCTACTGGTCCGCAGCTGTACTGCTACTGGTCCGCAGCTGTACTGCTACTGGTCTGGTCCGCAGCTGTACTGCTACTGGTCTGGTCCGCAGCTGTACTGCTACTGGTCTGGTCCGCAGCTGTACTGCTACTGGTCTGGTCCGCAGCTGTACTGCTACTAGTCTGGTCCGCAGCTGTACTGCTACTGGTCCACTGCTATGAGAATATTCAAAATATACATTGTTTTTAGTCTCCCTCAGGCAGGCTTTCTGGGATATTAATTCATTTGGATGATGTTCCGCCAAACAAATTAAAAGGTAGGATATGCCTTCAACCCATTTCCAAAACATTATGATCTGTGACACACTCTCTCATTCTACACCTCCCTCCCTCCCTCCCTCTCTACCTCTCTCCCTCCCTCTCTACCTCCCTCCCTCCCTCCCTCTCTTCCTCCCTCTCTACCTCCCTCCATCCCTCCCTCCCTCTCTACATCCCTCCCTCCATCCATCCATTCCTGCATCCTCTCTTTCTCACTTCCTACCTGCTTCCATATCTCTCTCTCTCTCTCTCACACACACACTCTCCCTCCCTTTCTGCCTCTCTCCCTACCACTTTATCACTCTCTGTCCATCCCTCCTGCTCTCTCTCTCCATCCCTCCTGCTCTCTGTCTCTCTCTCCCTCCTGCTCACTCTCTCTCCCTCCTGCTCCCCCCCCCCTCTCTCTCTCCCTCTCTCTCACAAAATTGAGGAACCTGGAGCGCAGGCTGTTATGTGGACAATGAAACCTCATGGGTTTAACTCCTGTCCTGGGTGGTCTTGTCCTCACCAGTCACTGAGACATTACAGAGGTGTTGTCTTCACCAGTCATTGAGACATTACAGAGGTGTTGTCCTCAAAACACACACACATTCTCCGCCAATCACCATCCGGAAATACATGATCTGTGCGGGTGAGAAGTGGGGTGTTAGAGCAGAGAGAGACGTTAATAACTGAATCAATGAGGTGCTCATGCAGACATACACACACACATCCTCGAGTGCCCTGTATGTCCGGCTCTCTCCTCTAATGTGTCTAGTTAATCGTCTCTGATTGCAAGTGAGGCACAGAGAATCAGCAGCCTCCACACTCCCTGATTCACTCCATAAAGATGACAATATGTAGTCAGGAGGGCAAATATGATTCAAACATGACTACGTAGTAGTGACTATGGAGGGCAGAGGACCACCCTGGATGGTCGGGGCGGCAGGGTAGCCTAGTGGTTAGAGCGTTGGACTCGTAACCGGAAGGTTGCAAGTTCAAACCCCTGAGCTGACAAAGTACAAATCTGTTGTTCTGCCCCTGAACAGGCAGTTAACCCACTGTTCCTAGGTTGCAATTGAAAATAAGAATTTGTTCTTAACTGACTTGCCTAGTTAAATAAAGGTAAAATTAAAAAATTAAAACTGAACCAGCTCACAGCCCCCTGGTGGCAGAACCATGCTACTAACTGTCAGCAACCAGACCAGACTGCCTCCAACACTTATGAAAGCACTTTTGCCTTTGTGACCAAAACGTTTACTACAGTCTGCAAGGGAAGACTATAAAGTAACTTTGGTCAGATATCTATTCTACAACAAGGTCTGTCCTAATCTGCTGCATTCAAGCAGTGAGAAAGTCTGAGAAAGTCTACTACTACTGAGACACAACAGGGAGATTAGGGAGGAGCAGGGGTGACACAACACTAAGATCTGATCTGTGTAAAGCTTTCCCACAACAAGGGTGTCTCCTGTGTGTGTGTGTGTGTGTGTGTGTGTGTGTGTGTGTGTGTGTGTGTGTGTGTGTGTGTGTGTGTGTGTGTGTGTGTGTGTGTGTGTGTGTGTGTGTGTGTGTGTGTGTGTGTAAAGATAAATGTACTTCTACTATCACCTGTCCTGCTGGCTCCAGTGTGAGGGTTGTATTTAGCTATGGATGGATATACCTGCATGGCACTGGATGTGTGGGTAGAGGTGCCCTGCTCTCCCTAACACAGGAAGAGAAGAGGGACTGGAAAATCACTATCTCACTCAGCACACACACACTCACTGGGGTGGTAACACAGAGTGTATGTGGAGATGTGTGTGAGATAGAGCATTATCTTGGTGTATGTGGAAACAATAGAGCGTGAGAGTCAGGCTGTGTTCATAGTTATGTTCAGATTGGCGTTGTGGTTGACTGGCAGCCACAGACAGGGCTCAGCTCAGGGCTCCAGGTACACACATAAACAACTTTATCACGGTCTTCCCTGGAGACTATCTGTACAATACACTGTCCTGCATGGGTTCTCTTCTCCACTGGCTCAAGAGTAGGGATAGTTAGAATCTGTCATTTTTTTATGGTACCTTTAGTGTCTGCATATTTATACGAGAAAAAAAGGAGGAGGAAGCAGGTAGCTGGGTCCAGGGGCAGGCAGCAGGTCATACACAGGGGGTCCAAAAGGCAACAGTACAGGCAGGGAAAAGGCTAGTAACATCGTTCAGGAGATCAGGCAATAGGAAGATAACAGGAAATCCGATAGGCTAAAGTACAGGCAGCGAATAGGCAAAAGGCGTCGTTAGTGAGGCAGGCAAAAATCATACATGGGAGTAGTAAATCACAGGGGAAAAACCCAGAGCCCCGAAAGACTTGTGTCACAAAACAAACAATACCTCACAGTGATGGGATGCAAAGAACTGAACTAAATAGTGTGTGATAATGACATACAGGTGTGTGAACAGGTGATTGGGATATGGAGTGAGCTGCTTTCAGGGGATGTAGTTTTTGAGAGTGTGAGTTGGAAGCAGACGTTCCATATATAACATAACATACTCCTATATAGCATAACATACTCCTATGTAGCATAACATACTCCTATATCGCATAACATACAGTACTTCTATATAGCATAACATACTCCTCTATAGCATAACATACTCCTATATAGCATAACATACAGTACTTCTATATAGCATAACATACTCATCTATAGCATAGCATACTCCTCTATAGCATAACATACTCACATATAGCATAACATACTCATCTATAGTATAACATACTCACATATAGCATAACATACTCATCTATAGCATAACATACTCATCTATAGCATAACATATTCACATATAGCATAACATACTCATCTATAGCATAACATACTCATCTATAGCATAACATATTCACTATAGCATAACATACTCATCTATAGCATAACATACTCATCTATAGCATAACATATTCACATATAGCATAACATACTCATCTATAGCATAACATACTCATCTATAGCATAACATATTCACATATAGCATAACATACTCATCTATAGTATAACATACTCATCTATAGTATAACATACTCATCTATAGTATAACATACTCACATATAGCATAACATACTCATCTATAGCATAACATACTCATCTATAGCATAACATACTCATCTATAGCATAACATACTCATCTGTAGTATAACATACTCATCTATAGTATAACATACTCATCTATAGCATAACATACTCATCTATAGTATAACATACTCACATATAGTGTAACATACTCATCTATAGCATAACATATACTATAGCATAACATACTCATCTATAACATACTCATCTATAGTATAGTATAACATACTCATCTATAGCATAACATACTCATCTATAACATACTCATCTATAGCATAACATACTCATCTATAGCATAACATACTCATCTATACTATAACATATTCATCTATAGCATAACATACTCATCTGTAGTATAACATACTCATCTATAGTATAACATACTCATCTATAGCATAACATACTCATCTATAGCATAACATACTCATCTATAGCATAACATACTCATCTATAGCATAACATATTCACATATAGCATAACATACTCATCTATAGCATAACATACTCATCTATAGCATAACATACTCATCTGTAGTATAACATACTCATCTATAGCATAACATACTCATCTGTAGTATAACATACTCATCTATAGTATAACATACTCATCTATAGCATAACATACTCATCTATAGCATAACATACTCATCTATAGTATAACATACTCATCTATAGCATAACATACTCATCTATAGTATAACATACTCATCTATCTATAGCATAACATAACATACTCATCTATAGCATAACATACTCATCTATAGTATAACATACTCATCATAACATACTCATCTATAGCATAACATACTCATCTATAGCATAACATACTCATCTATAGTATAACATACTCATCTATAGCATAACATACTCATCTGTAGTATAACATACTCATCTATAGCATAACATACTCATCTATAGTATAACATACTCATCTATAGCATAACATACTCATCTATAGTATAACATACTCATCTATAGCATAACATACTCATCATAACATACTCATCTATAGCATAACATACTCATCTATAGCATAACATACTCATCTATAGTATAACATACTCATCTATAGCATAACATACTCATCTATAGCATAACATACTCATCTATAGCATAACATAACATAACTCATCTATAGCATAACATACTCATCTATAGCATAACATACTCATCTATAGCATAACTATACTCACTCATATAGCATAACATACTCATCTATAGCATAACATACTCATCTATAGCATAACATACTCATCTATAGCATAACATACTCATAACATAACATCATCTATAGCATAACATACTCATCTGTAGTATAACATACTCATCTATAGCATAACATACTCATCTATAGTATAACATACTCATCTAACATAACATACTCATCTATAGCATAACATACTCATCTGTAGTATAACATACTCATCTATAGTATAACATACTCATCTATAGCATAACATACTCATCTATAGTATAACATACTCATCTATAGCATAACATACTCATCTATAGCATAACATACTCATCTATAGCATAACATACTCATCTATAGTATAACATACTCATCTATAGCATAACATACTCATCTATAGCATAACATACTCATCTATAGTATAACATACTCATCTATAGCATAACATACTCATCTATAGCATAACATACTCATCTATAGCATAACATACTCATCTATAGCATAACATACTCATAACATATAGCATAACATACTCATCTATAGCATAACATAACATACTCATCTATAGCATAACATACTCATCTATAGCATAACATATTCATCTATAGCATAACATACTCATCTATAGTATAACATACTCATCATCTATAGCATAACATACTCATCTATAGCATAACATACTCATCTATAGCATAACATATTCATCTATAGCATAACATACTCATCTATAGCATAACATAACATACTCATCTATAGCATAACATACTCATCTATAGCATAACATACTCATCTATAGCATAACATACTCATCTATAGCATAACATACTCATCTATAGCATAACATACTCATCTATAGCATAACATACTCATCTATAGCATAACATACTCATCTATAGCATAACATACTCATCTATAGCATAACATACTCATCTATAGCATAACATACTCATCTATAGTATAACATACTCATCTATAGCATAACATACTCATCTATAGCATAACATACTCATCTATAGCATAACATACTCATCTATAGTATAACATACTCATCTATAGTATAACATACTCATCTATAGCATAACATACTCATCTATAGCATAACATACTCATCTATAGCATAACATACTCATCTATAGCATAACATATTCACATATAGCATAACATACTCATCTATAGCATAACATACTCATCTATAGCATAACATACTCATCTGTAGTATAACATACTCATCTATAGCATAACATACTCAGTATAACATACTCATCTATAGCATAACATACTCATCTATAGCATAACATACTCATCTATAGCATAACATACTCATCTATAGCATAACATACTCATCTATAGCATAACATACTCATCTATAGCATAACATACTCATCTATAGCATAACATACTCATCTATAGCATAACATACTCATCTATAGTATAACATACTCATCTAGCATAACATATCTATATAACATACTCATCTATAGCATAACATACTCATCTATAGTATAACATACTCATCTATAGCATAACATACTCATCTATAGCATAACATACTCATCTATAGCATAACATACTCATCTATAGTATAACATACTCATCTATAGTATAACATACTCATCTATAGTATAACATACTCATAACATACTCATCTATAGTATAACATACTCATCTATAGCATAACATACTCATCTATAGTATAACATACTATCTAGTATAACATACTCATCTGTGATACTCATAACTATAGCATAACATACTCATCTATAGCATAACATACTCATAACATACTCATCTATAGCATAACATACTCATCTATAGTATAACATACTCATCTATAGCATAACATACTCATCTATAGTATAACATACTCATCTATAGCATAACATACTCATCTATAGCATAACATACTCATCTATAGCATAACATACTCATCTATAGTATAACATACTCATCTATAGCATAACATACTCATCTATAGCATAACATACTCATCTATAGCATAACATACTCATCTATAGCATAACATACTCATCTATAGCATAACATACTCATCTATAGTATAACATACTCATCTATAGCATAACATACTCATCTATAGCATAAACATCTACATAACATCTCATCTAGTATAACATACTCATCTATAGCATAACATACTCATCTATAGCATAACATACTCATCTATAGTATAACATACTCATCTATAGCATAACATACTCATCTATAGTATAACATACTCATCTATAGCATAACATACTCATCTAGTATAACATAACATACTCATCTATAGCATAACATACTCATCTATAGTATATACATCTACTCATCTATAGCATAACATACTCATCTATAGTATATAACATACTCATCTATAGCATAACATACTCATCTATAGCATAACATACTCATCTATAGCATAACATATATCTATAGCATAACATCTATAGCATAACATACTCATCTATAGCATAACATACTCATCTATAGCATAACATACTCATCTATAGCATAACATACTCATCTATAGTATAACATAATCTATAGTATAACATACTCATCTATAGCATAACATACTCATCTATAGCATAACATACTCATCTATAGCATAACATACTCATCTATAGCATAACATACTCATCTATAGCATAACATACTCATCTATAGCATAACATACTCATCTATAGCATAACATACTCATCATAACATACTCATCTCATCTATAGCATAACATACTCATCTATAGCATAACATACTCATCTATAGCATAACATACTCATCTATAGCATAACATACTCATCTATAGTATAACATACTCATACTCATCTATAGCATAACATACTCATCTATAGTATAACATACTCATCTATAGCATAACATACTCATCTATAGCATAACATACTCATCTATAGTATAACATACTCATCTATAGTATAACATACTCATCTATAGCATAACATAACATACTCATCTATAGTATAACATACTCATCTATACATAACATACTCATCTGTAGTATAACATACTCATCTATAGCATAACATACTCATCTATAGTATAACATACTCATCTATAGTATAACATACTCATCTATAGCATAACATACTCATCTATAGTATAACATACTCATCTATAGCATAACATACTCATCTATAGTATAACATACTCATCTATAGCATAACATACATCATCTGTAGTATATAACATACTCATCTATAGCATAACATACTCATCTGTAGTATAACATACTCATCTATAGTATAACATACTCATCTATAGTATATAATCATACATAACATATCTATAGCATAACATACTCATCTATAGTATAACATACTCATCTATAGTATAGCATAACATACTCATCTATAGTATAACATACTCATCTATAGCATAACATACTCATCTGTAGTATATAACATACATAACATATCTATAGCATAACATAACTCATCTGTAGTATAACATACTCATCTATAGTATAACATACTCATCTATAGCATAACATACTCATCTATAGCATAACATACTCATCTATAGTATAACATAATCATACATAACATCTATAGTATAACATACTCATCATAACATACTCATCTATAGTATAACATATACTATAGTATAACATATCTATAGCATAACATACTCATCTATAGCATAACATACTCATCTATAGCATAACATACTCATCTATAGTATAACATACTCATCTATAGTATAACATACTCATCTATAGCATAACATACTCATCTATAGTATAACATACTCATCTATAGCATAACATACTCATCTGTAGTATAACATACTCATCTATAGCATAACATACTCATCTATAGTATAACATACTCATCATAACATACTCATCTATAGCATAACATACTCATCTATAGCATAACATACTCATCTATAGTATAACATACTCACATATAGCATAACATACTCATCTATAGCATAACATACTCATCTATAGCATAACATACTCATCTATAGCATAACATACTCATCTATAGCATAACATACTCATCTATAGCATAACATACTCATCTATAGTATAACATACTCACATATAGCATAACATACTCATCTATAGCATAACATACTCATCTGTATTACAGAAAAACATCCATTTATGAAAAAGAAAATCCATTTACATATCAAACATGCTATTTGATTCGATATTATTTTTACCGTTCCCTTTGATTCTCATCCACAAGCACTCATGTTCCAAAGGTCATGTTAGAGTAATTAAAAGTTACACAGGAAGTTCATTAAATGTCTGTTCTAAATTCCAAATTCCACCTCTAGTGGATTCCTCTTCCCCCTCAGTTAATAAATATCAGCAGAGTTCATTAGTGGTCATACCTAAGTGGATTAGATAGAGTGTGACAGAATAAACACTGGTTCTTGTTTGTTCTGTGTTGGATTAATCAGGGAGAAAATGGCTGAATTATACATTGCATGATGTTTAATTAGCAGGCTAGTTGGAGGGAACTTCGTAATTAGAACTCAACCTTGTGACGAAAGGTCAAAAGTCGGCGGTTGCCATGGCGCAGAGTAGGCCTGTCTACTACGGAAAGGGTGCTGCGCACGGCATCGGCAAGCTTCCTGAATATTCAGCTGTTATTGGCTTTGATACTGAGCCACGTTCAGGGGGGAAAAAATCTCTCTCTCTATTTTGCTCACACACCAGTTCTGAAGGAATTATATGGTGTGTATAGTTGCCATAAAAATGTGATGTTCTTTTCCATGGCTTTTCTGAATAATAACCATATGCAAACAAGGGAAAATCATTTGAAATGCTTCCATTATGGCCAGAGGATGTTTACTACATCAAAATGCTACCCTGACAACCTAAAAATGCCCTCTCTCTGTTCTCCAACCCAGAATGCAAAGGGGGAAGAAGTGTCTGTCTTGAAGTTAACGTGGTGGGACATTGTGATAGGAGACAGAGGGATGTGATTGACATGATAAGCCCGGGGTTCCTCACACACACAGAGACAGTCGCACACACGAGCTCGCACACACATGCACCAACGCACATTCACACACACGGAGAGACACACACAAAATCACACACTGAAGCCTACTAACCTGCCTGTAGACCTTTCCAATAACAACTCCACACACTAACACTAGCTGATACTCTGCAGGAAGCTATTCCATGTTATTACTTATTTTCTATTATTTTTCCTTAAATCAGGTTCCAACATGGGAAGGCAGAGTAGCAGAAGATCTCCAGCATTATTAACCTGTCTCTTTCCATGAGGGAGGCAGTGACACAGCGCAGACAAGCGCAGAGACACACAATGCTCAGAAGTCGTCAGACGGGGAGAGGGGGAAACAAAATGATTGCCTCAGAGCAGGCCAGATGGGAGAGGAACGAACGAAGGAAGACTGGAGGAAGGGAAAAGAAGTGAAATGAAATAAAAGGCCTTATGTGAGGAGACAAGTACAGGGGCTCCACAGCAGTGAGATTGTCATCACTGCTTTCCCGAGGGAGCCACCCAACAAAATGTGCCATTTAAAACGGGAAGCGTGTGTGTGTGTGTGCGTGCGTGTGTGTGGTGGACGTGTTTAAGTATACTTATTGGGACCAGAAGTCTCCACAAGTATAGTAAAATAACAAAAATTTGACCAACTGGGGACATTTTGTTTGTCCCCACAAGGTCAAATTATATTTCTAGGGGGTTTAGGGGTTAAGGTTAGAATTAGTTTCAGGGGTTAGTTTTAGGGTTTGGAGATAGGTTTTGGGGTTAAAGTTAGGGAAAATAGGATTTTGAATGGGACTGAATTGTGTGTCCCCACAAGGTTAGTACAGATGGCAGGCTAACTCAAGCCCAGTTCTGCACAATGTGAAAACCTCACTTCGGGTTTCTACAGCACTGTGCAGCCAGTTAGCAGGGACTGTACTTCCTCAAAGTTTTCTCCCATTACTGTTAAATGTGCATATCTGTCAACCCAGTAGACTACATCAGCCATCAGCAACACAAAGACACTCCCTTCAACAGATGGAGAACACTAAAGTACTCCAAGTATCATCTGCCTGTGTCTGCCTGCCTGACAAATGTAAGAACATTCTGAAAAAGAAAGATTGATAACCGCCCTCAAAACCTATTAGGCCTACAACATAAACCCAAAACAAGACAAATTGCTCCATATGAAAACTCTAAATCAATATATAACACTACAACAGCCTCAGAATTAAATCAACAGCAGTCCCAAAAATAAGGAAAAAAACCTCACAAAGACACAAATAACTATTGACCAAGCAATAATTTCAAGCTATTGCAGCCTGGTCTCATAGACTAGACGCAACATAGTAAATGTAAATTCGGGACATTCAAATTAGTATGATATGTTACGTTTGATATGGTTACATAAGACAGAAGGTTACTTAAGGCAAAAATGAAAGTAAGATGGTTAGTCGGGGTGGACGGGGGGGGGGAGTAAAATACAAAAATCCAGTAATCCAAAGGTTGAGCTTGAATCTTATCACAGACAACTTTAGCATTTAGCTAATTAGCAACATATCATATGAAATGGATGATAGACATACACAAATTAATATATACCATACAAAACATAACATACTGTGTTACATTTACCCGAGTCCAGGTTGGCCAAATATACAGTTGAAGTTGGAAGTTTACATACACTTAGGTTGGAGCCATTAAAACTCGTTTTTCAACCACTCCACAAATTTCTTGTTAACAAACTATAGATTTGGCAAGTCAGTTCTACTTTGTGCATGACAAGTACATTTTCCAACAATTGTTTACAGACAGATTATTTCACTTATAATTCACTGTGTCACAATTCCAGTGGGTCAGAAGTTTACATACACTAAGTTGACTGTGCCTTTAAACAGCTTGGAAAATTCCAGAAAATTATGTTATGGCTTTAGAAGCTTCTGATTCATTTTTTAAATTTCACTGTTATTTAACCAGGTTGGCCAGTTGAGAACAAGTTCTCATTTACAACTGCGACCTGGCCAAGAAAAAGCAAAGCAGTGTGACACAAACAACAACACAGAGTTACACATGGAATTAACAAACGAAGTCAATAACACAATAGAAAAAGTCTATGTACAAATCAAATGTATTTATATAGCCCTTCGTACATCAGCTGATATCTCAAAGTGCTGTACAGAAACCCAGCCTAAAACCCCAAACAGCAAGCAATGCAGGTGTAGAAGCACGGTGGCTAGGAAAAACTCCCTAGAAAGGCCAAAACCTAGGAAGAAACCTAGAGAGGAACCAGGCTATGTGGGGTGGCCAGTCCTCTTCTGGCTGTGCCGGGTGGAGATTATAACAGAACATGGCCAAGATGTTCAAATGTTCATAAATGACCAGCATGGTCAAATAAAAATAATCACAGTAGTTGTCGAGGGTGCAGCAAGTCAGCACCTCAGGAGTAAATGTCAGTTGGCTTTTCATAGCCGATCATTAAGAGTATCTCTACCGCTCCTTTAGTCTCTAGAGTAGAGGTTGACCGATTAATTGGAATGGCCGATTAATTAGGATATTTTTGGGCGCCGATTTGGCCGATTTTTATTTTATTTTTACACCTTTATTTAATCTTTATTTAACTAGGCAAGTTAGTTAAGAACACATTCTTATTTTCAATGACGGCCTAGGAACGGTGGGTTAACTGCCCTGTTCAGGGGCAAAACGACCTTGTCAGCTTGGGAATTCAATCTTGCAACCTTATAGTTAACTAGTCTAACGCTCTAACCACCTGCCTCTCATTGCACTCCACGAGGAGCCTGCCTGTTACGCGAATGCAGTAAGCCAAGGTAAGTTGCTAGCTAGCATTAAACTTATCTTATAAAAAACAATCAATCAATCATAATCACTAGTTAACTACACATGGTTGATGATATTACTAGTTTATCTAGCGTGTCCTGCGTTGCATATAATCGAAGCGGTGCGTATTCGCGAAAAAGGACTGTCCTTGCTCCAATGTGTACCTAACCATAAACACCAATGCCTTTGTTAAAATCAATACACAGAGGTATATATTTTTAAACCTGCATATTTAGCTAAAAGAAAGGTTAGCAGGCAATATTAACCAGGAGAAATTGTGTCACTTCTCTTGCGTTTATTGCACGCAGAGTCAGGGTATATGCAACAGTTTGGGCTGCCTAATTTGCCAGAATTGTACGTAATTATGACATAACATTGAAGGTTGTGCAATGTAACAGGAATATTTAGACTTATGGATGCCACCCGTTAGATAAAATACAGAATGGTTCCGTATTTCACTGAAAGAATAAATGTCTTGTTTTTGAGATTATAGTTTCCGGATTCGACCATATTGATGACCTAAGCCTCGTATTTCTGTGTGTTAATATGTTATAATTAAGTCTATGATTTGATATTTGATAGAGTAGTCTGACTGAGCAGTGGTAGGCACCAGCAGGCTCGTAAGCATTCATTCAAACACCACTTTTGTGCGTTTTGCCAGCAGCTCTTCATTGTGCTTCAAGCATTGAGCTGTTTATGACTTCAAGCCTATCAACTCCCGAGATTAGGCTGGTGTAACCGATGTGAAATGGCTAGCTAGTTAGCCGGGTGTGCGCTAATAGCGTTTCAAACGTCACTCGCTCTGAGACTTGGAGTAGTTGTTCCCCTGGCTCTGCATGGGTAACGATGCTGCGAGAATGGCTGTGATCGATGTGTTCCTGGTTCGAGCCCAGGTAGGGGTGAGGAGAGGGGCGGAAGCTATACTGTTACACTGGCAATACTAAAGTGCCTATAAGAACATCCAATAGTCATGTCTCTCTATACAAATCGTATAGAGAGAAATAGTCCTATAATTCCTAGAATAACTACAACCTAAAACTTCTTACCTGGGAATATTGAAGACTCATGTTAAAAGGAACCACCAGCTTTCATATGTTCTCATGTTCTGAGCAAGGAACTGAAACGTTAGCTTTCTTACATGGCACATATTGCACTTTTACTTTCTTCTCCAACACTTTGTTTTTGCATTATTTAAGCCAAATTGAACATGTTTCATTATTTATTTGAGGCTAGATAGATTTTATTGATGTATTATATCAAGTTAAAATAAGTGTTCATTCAGTATTGTTGTAATTGTCATTATTACAACTCAATTTAAAAAATCATCCGATTAATCGGTATCGGCTTTTTTTGGTCCTCCAATAATTGGTATTGGTATCGGTGTTGAAACATCATAATCGGTCGACCTCTACTCTAGAGAGTTGAAAACAGCAGGTCTAGGACAGGTAGCACGTCTGGTGAACAGATCAGGGTTCCATAGCCGCAGGCAGAACAGTTGAAACTGGAGCAGCAGCATGGCCAGGTGGACTGGGGACAGCAAGGAGTCATCATGCCATATAGTTCTGGGGCATGGTCCTAGGGCTCAGGTCCTCCGAGAGAGAGAAAGAAAGAGAGAAAGAGAGAATTAGAGAGAGCATACTTAAATTCACACAGGACACCGGATAAGGCAGGAGAAGTACTCCAGATATAACAGACTGACCCTAGTCCCCTGACGTATAAACTACTGCAGCATAAATACTGGAGGCTGAGACAGGAGGGGTCAGGAGACACTGTGGCCCCATCCGATGATACCCCCGGACAGGGCCAAACAGGCAGGATATAACCACACCCACTTTGCCAAAGCACAGCCCCCACAGCACTAGAGGGATATCTTCAACCACCAACTTACCATCCTGAGAAAAGGCCGAGTATAGCCCACAAAGATCTCCGCCACGGCACAACGCAAGGGGGGGGCGCCAACCCAGACAGGAAGATCACGTCAGGGACTCAACTCACTCAAGTGACGCACCCAGTGTGTGCGTGTGCAAATGGCGTGAGGAGGTAAGGCAATAAATAGGCAATAGTAGCAAAGTCATTACAATTTAGCAAATTAACACTGGAGTGATAGATGTGCAGATGATGATGTGCAAGTAGAAATACTGGTGTGCAAAAGATAGGCTAATTGACATCATTTGAGTCAATTGGAGGTGTACCTGTGAAAGTATTTCAAGGCCTACCTTCAAACTCAGTGCCTCTTTGCTTGACATTATGGGAAAATCAAAAGAAATCTGCTAAGACCACAGAAAAAAAATTGTAGACCTCCACAAATCTGGTTCATCCTTGGGAGCAATTTCCAAACAACCTGAAGGTACCATGTTCATCTGTACAAACAATAGTGCGCAAGTATAAACACCATGGGACCACGCAGCCGTCATACCCCTCAGGAAGGAGACGCGTTCTGTCTCCTGGAGATGAACGTACTTTGGTGCGAAAAGTGCAAATCAATCCCAGAAAAACAGCAAATGACCTTGTGAATATGCTGGAGGAAACAGGTACAAAAGTATCTATATCCACAGTAAAACTAGTCCTATATCGACATAACCTGAAAGGCCGCTCAGCAAGGAAGAAGCCACTGCTCCAAAACCGCCATAAAAAAGCCAGACTACAGTTTGCAACTGCACATGGAGACAAAGATCGTACTTTTTGGAGAAATGTCCTCTGGTCTGATAGAAAAATAGAACTGTTTGGCCATAATGACCATCATTATGTTTGGAGGAAAAAGGGGGAGGCTTGCAAGCCGAAGAACACCATCCCAACTGTGAAGTACGGGGGTGGCAGCATCACGTTGTGGCGGTGCTTTGCTGCAGGAGGGACTGGTGCACTTCACAAAATAGATGGCATCATGAGGCAGGAAAGTTATGTGGATATATTGAAGCAACATCTGAAGACATCAGTCAAGAAGTTAAAGCTTGGTCGCAAATGGGTCTTCCAAATGGACAACGACCCCAAGCACACTTCCAACGTTGTGGCAAAATGGCAAAAAACTTCTTGTAACTAGGGGGCAGCATTTTCATTTTTGGAAAAATAACATTCCCAATGTAAACAGGCTATTTTGTCAGGACAAGATGCTAGAATGCTCAGGGATTCAATCTAGCAACCTTTACGGTTGCTGGCCCAACGCTCTAACCACTAGGCTTCCTGCCACCCTGGCAAATTAGGGTTAAGTACCTTGCTCAAGGACACCTGTCAGCTCGGGTATTCAAACCAGCAACCTTTCGGTTACTAGCCCAACGCTCTAACCTCTAGGCTACCTGCCGCCCATGACCTTGTCACCACATTCTACTAATTCTCATACAGCCAGGCTCAACCATTAAACCCAAATAGGCCTACTGAACGGAGCCTTGCTCAACCATTAAACCCACATAGGCCTACTGAACGGAGCCTTGCTCAACCATTAAACCCACATAGGCCTACTGAACGGAGCCTTGCTCAACCATTAAACCCCCCTAGGTCTATTGAACGGAGCCTTGCTCAACCATTAAACCCCCCTAGGTCTACTGAACGGAGCCTTGCTCAACCATTAAACCCCTAGGTCTACTAAAAGGAGACCTGCTCAACCATTAAACCCCTAGGTCTACTGAACGGAGACTTGCTCAACCATTATACCCCACATAGGCCTACTGAACGGAGACTTGCTCAACCATTATACCCCCCTAGGTCTACTGAACGGAGACTTGCTCAACCATTAAACCCCCCTAGGTCTACTGAATTGAGCGGATCATGTAAAAATTGAAAGCACAATAGCGTTTGATATAGTACCTCTAGCTGGATATCAAACAAGCATACTTGGTTTAAATTGATCTGAAAACATGTTCTTTGATGTTTTTCAATTGCCAACGGTGAAGTAAATTGGCTTAATGGAGGCCAACAAACAATGGTGTTGTTCTGCTAGAATGCAAGGGAGCGCCTCACATTTTATATTTTGAGAATAAAAGTAGCTGGTAAAAATATTTCTGGAAAATGATTTCTGAAGCTGAATCAATGTCCCGCAAGATCACATAATGAAGAATTGGTATTTTACATAACAGAACCGAATATAATAGCATATCATAGTAGGCCTATAACGTTACTGTTACACCAAAAACACATCGTTTCTAGTGAGATTTTAGGATGGTTAGCTGAAGCTGAATAGCCGCATTTCTTTTCTCATGCGGCCACAACTCAACAACCGGTCGCGCCTCTCGGCAGCATATACACCGAGTGTACAAAATATTAAGAACACCTTCCAAATATTGAGTTGCAACAAGCTGTTGAAAGCGTTCCACTGGGATGCTGGCCGATGTTGACCCCAATGCTTCCCACAGTTGTGTTAAGTTGGCTGGATGTCATTCTTGATACACACGGGAAACTGTTGAGCGTAAAAAACCCAGCAGCGTTGCAGTTCTTGACACAAACTGGTGCGCTGGTAAGGACTACCCCAGTTCAAAGGCACATTTCACCGGTAAAACGTGAAGACCTATCATTCACGATTGACAGTGATGATGGTCTATTTTGAAATGAGGTCCGCATAACTTGGTGTTTGAGGTTATTAAAAAATATAATTTTCTTGAAACAATGTGTGGGCTTAGACAGACGTTGCAATTGGAGGATGCATTTTATGCATATTCCATAATAGTAAATAGGTTACATCTGTCGGTACAACATTTTATTGAGAAATTACGTAATTTGCTATTTTTTCCCCCACAAGACAGAAATAATGCACTCTCCGCTAATAGGGCAAGAGCACAGTACAACAGCACCTGTAGCTCTGCACAGATATAAAGGAAATGTAATTTCATCCATTGGCTGACTGATAATGAGTACTGTGCGCCCTCGTGTGGCCACTAAGTTCCTGTACGTTCTATCTGGGCTTCTGTTTATGGTTGCTAGGCAACGAGAGAACAAAATCATTTTTGCGAATGATATTTTGAATTTCGTGTAGTGGGCTGGTTTGCTATAAAGTTGCACACTACGTATCGTCTCTCGTCTTTTTTTCTTTATTGTATCCGAATTTATACAAACCAGGATGGCATCGGCTAAGCAGTCAAAAGAAAAGGATCCTGCGGATATTGTTAGTCAGAACGCAATTCACATCGAGACCATAAAGAAAGAGAATAGGAGCCAAAAAGTGTACACGTTATTTAGCATCAACCCGTACAAAAGACGTAAGCACATTCCACCTCAGTAGAAAGATGTGTGGACTAATGTGAACGAGGAGGAATATCATGATGAACCACCACTTTTTCTCATCTTCTTTCACTTTTCAGTTCACATTTTGACTGACAAACCGATGGCTGGCAACAAGACACACGACAAAGTGCAGGAGGACCGTAAGTATGCCTAATAGCTCTTCAATGTTATGAGATGTTGGCCAGTCTGTTAGATCAGGGTTTCCCAAACTGTCATGGGGCCCTCCGTGTTCACGTTTTGATCGTTACCCAAGGACTATACAGCTGATTAAAATAACCAACTCCATTATTTGAAACAGCTGTGTGGTGCGGGGGAAAAACCCAAAACGTGCACCCAGGACCGTTTGGGAAACCCTGTCTGATTGTTGTATCCCCCAGCTGCTTTCCTAAGGGCCATCCACAGGGCTTGTTTGGAGCCAACCAAGAAATACACTCACCCCCAAACTGAGAGCCAGGAGATAGGCTGGATATCCAGACCTCTGGTAAGAAACCCCTCTTTGTGAGTGATCAGGAAAATAGCTACTTTTCAAAATGGTTTGACAAGTTGTGTCCCCTTTACTTCCAGGTATTTGTTGTAACAAATTGTCATGTCCCCTGTCTGAGTGTCCTAAGCCTGTTGTCACCGCCCTCTAAAATAGCTTTTCTGCCCTGAGATGGTTTCAGATCGCAGCGATAGAAGACTGAACTGGTCACGGCAGAACTCAGAGATCACCAAGTACATGGATGCAGCATGGCGTCTCAAAGAACAGACACAGAACCTGGGTTAGATCTACAGCCTACATTATGATAACCTGGGTTAGATCTACAGCCTACCAGACTTCATTATGATAACCTGGGTCATTGGTCTCTTTACTGGATAAAAATTGAGTGGAAACACAGCTATGAAGAATAATACTTTACTGTCCAAAGGAAATACAATGTAACTGGTTGCAGGCAGACCAACTGTAATTAAGCAATAAGGCCCAGGGGGGTGTGGTATATGGCCAATATACCACAGCTAAGGGCTGTTCTTGTGTGCAACACAGAGTGCCTGGATACAACCTGTAGCCATGGTATAGTGACCTTGTACCACAAACCCCCAAGGTGCCTTAATGCTATTATAAACTGGTTACCAACATAATTAGAAGAGTGAAAATAAATAGTCACACGTGGTATATCAGACCGTATACCACGTCTTTCAGTCAATCAGCATCCAAGGCTTGAAACACCCAGTTTATAACAAACACCACACCAGAGAAACATGAAACAGCATACTAATCATTCATTCAAGTTAAACAGATGCAGGTGTAGCCTGGTCCCTGTTTGTGCTCTTGCCATCTCCATCAGTCATTGTCAAGCAAAACTCAGCATGAAATTAGTTGGTATAATAGCACAGACTGGCACTCAGGCTAGAGAAGGGGTTATTCTTGCCCAAAATGTACCAACTATTGTCATACCGGCAACCTGTTTGCAGAAGAAACATTTACCCAGATCTATAGAAAGTAATACATTGGCCCACTACACATTAATAATATTGATACATTGGAAAGGCCAAACACGACAGCTGTTCAATATTAGAAAATGTCACATCCCTAAAGGTAGCGAATCAGGGGGTCAATAAGCAGACTTGCAAAGTGTGCATTTTACAAAAATCTATCAAGTATTTACTCAAACTAGATGACATACATTTGTGGAAGTGGCTTCATCATTGTTTTCACTTTCAGCAAATAGTTTCACAAACGTAGACGCCTTACAACAAAGTATAAAGATCTCCTTTAAAAGATACATGGATTTATTTTACTGACGATAATAAAAATGTCAGTGTACCGTTGATGTCCATATTCATGTTAGAGGTTTAAACCATTTAAAAAAACATTGAATTTGGCATGTTTAGTACCGCTCTGTCTGGTTTTCATATGGAGACATTCTAAAGCTTGTCGTCTTGGTGATACTCTAGGAAGGACATCTTGTCGTCTTGGTGATACTCTAGGAAGGACATCTTGGTGATACTCTAGGAAGGACGTCTTGGTGATACTCTAGGAAGGACATCTTGTAGTCTTGGTGATACTCTAGGAAGGACATCTTGTAGTCTTGGTGATACTCTAGGAAGGACATCTTGTAGTCTTGGTGATACTCTAGGAAGGACATCTTGTAGTCTTGGTGATACTCTAGGAAGGACATCTTGTAGTCTTGGTGATACTCTAGGAAGGACATCTTGTAGTCTTGGTGATACTCTAGGAAGGACATCTTGTAGTCTTTTTGATACTCTAGGAAGGACATCGTGAAATCATCACACAAAAGGCCTCCACATCAGTCCACTGCCCCAAGGGCTCCATGAAGGGTGGTGTGTGTGATCAAGAAGAGAAAGAGAGGACTTCTCTCTAATATTACCTCCTTCCAGAAGTTGGGATGCAGTGTGGCAAAGACAACACACACACACACACACACACCTCTTTAGGAGCGACCCTTCATCTTCTTGCGTGCATTCTTGCCCAGTCGTTTCTGAAGGAATTGAAGAAGAAAAAGGGATCAAAATGACAAAATAACTAACTTTTTTCAATAACAAACCAAATGTACCAACACTATAAACACAATATTTTAATTCAAAATGTGATATTGTATGACCCAATCATGGTTTCCTGTCAGTGACTTACAGCCCCTCCTTTGGCGGGGCCCCTTCCGCCTGGTCCTGCTTTGCCTCCTTTCCCCCCCTTTCCTCCTTTCCCATGAGCCACCTTGGCTCGGAACCCTGACACATCGTTGTGGCTGTCCTTGGTGTTCCACTTGGTTCCACTTTTCTTCCCGCCAAAGCCAAACCTCTGGTCTTTATACTTCCTCTTAGCATTGGGCCTGACAAGTCAGAGACTTCAGTTTTAGTCCAAGTACATATAGATTTGATATAAAAGCACTGAATACAATGAATATAGGTAGGTAGTTGAAGAAGCATTGTGAACAACATTCCCATGTCTGTGCAGCATCTTACCCTTTCTTGTTCATGGCCTTTTTATCAGGTGTTTGGCCACCGGACCCTTTCCCTGCACCTCCTTTAGCTGGAGCACCTCCTTTAGCTGGAGCGCCTCCTTTAGCAGTCTTCTGATCTCCTTCCAGGAAGTCCAGTTTGTCAGTCATGCCTGCAAGAGAGGAGGGTGTTTACCGTTATGAATCACATTTAGCAGATGTCACCCAAAGCAACTTACCAACCAAAATAGTGCAAACAAGATGGGTGACTTGGGTGGTATACAAAACATGCAGAACTGAGGACCCACCTTTTTGATACCTCTTCACTGAAGACATCATGGCCTTCTTCTCCCTCTGTCTCTTCTGAATAACCTCTACTTGTACCTACAACACAAATTTCATAAGATCACATTCACCGAGAGGATATAATAAAAGTACAATTCCAGTGAGACCCCCACTGCTGTCATGTAAGATGAAAGGAGACTGACCTTCTTGCCATACTTCCTCTGTTCTCTTAGTTTCTTGGCCTTTTCCGACTTCTCCATCATGATCTGCTTCGTGATGAGTTTCTTCCTGATCTGTAGGAAAAGATAAAGGATCGCATTATTCATGACCACACCAGTGTTTCGACCAGATTTGAAATTGCTGGACAAATGTGCATATCAAATAGAATCTCAGTTGGATGCCAGCCACGTGTCGGGTAAAGTGTAAATCATGGTCCACAGACACCAGGAGTCGATAGTCCAACGCCCCATTGTGACATACTCAGAGCTACACGGCTCTGAGACAAACAGCCGCGAGGGACGAACAGCCCGAATGTGCACCTCCCTACAATTCCCACCAAATGCGTCTCCGGTACGCACCCTTTATTAATTTGAATGCATTGACAGTTGGACAAATTGCCTGAACTGCTCTAAGAATTAGAAAAGTATGAAAGCCAACAGTCCAATATTCTTCAACACTGCTGTGCGTATGCACACACAATTTGGACTATGTTAAATTCTTAATGCTTTGTTAGGAGTGCCCACTGCCAATTCATTGTGACCATCATGGAAATTACTGCAATTATAATACAATTAATTATAGCCTACCAAGTATACATTGGTGCCTTGCACAAAGCATGTCTCCCTCCATCCATTTAGCTTGCCAAAACCTCTGCTGCGGAGTCAATTAATTTTTCCACTTGTGTTGCCTCCAACCTTGGTAAAGTAGCTAGTTAGCTACCAAGCAAGCATTGCAGTTTTTAGCATTTTTAAGCTAACTACTTAACCAGGCATTAGATCAGTGGAATACTCCTTGGTGGACTAGGTAAAAAAATTCTCTTTTATGAAGAGTAATCTAGCAAAACGTCATAAAATACCAAAACACTTCTCCCCTGTGTGCATACAGTTGTGTCCGCCAACATTGTGGTGATACTGATGGTTTCTCGGGACTGATTGCTTCTACGGTTGTGGCTACACAGTACAACTACGGGAATAGTAGTGACTTTGCGTAGTAGGTTAGGAGAATTAGGTTAAGGTTAGGGAAAGGGTTATGCTTAGCTAAAATACTGCAGCTGTACTCCATCTAGCCACAACCTTAAAATCCATCTGTTCCGAGAATCCACCAGTATTACAACACCACTACCATGATACAATGTTGCAAGGTCCTTAGAGAGCACAAGTGCAAGACAGGGTGTCTTCTAATTGCATAATCTGTCTGAACCAACCTCCAACACATAGCCAATGTGATTTACAGAGGATATTTATTTTCATCACGATACCTTTTGCAAATCAATGTTTATTTGTTTGCATGCATTTATCTACCAAAAGCCTGTAAAAACATTGACCACCCCCTTTGTTTTAACACTCGCTGTTTATTATCTATTGTTTATCATCTATGGTCACTTTACCTACATGTACAAATTACCTCGACTAACCTGTACCTCCTGTATATAGCGTGGTTATTGTTATTTTGTTGGTTTAGTTTACATTTTTTACTTCAGCTAATTGAGTAAATATTTTAACTTTTTCTTGAACTGCATTGTAAGTAAGCAGGTAGCGGCTACCTGGGGCACGAACCGAAAGGTTGTAAGACCGAATCCCCGAGCTGACAAGGTAAAAATATGTCATTCTGCCCTTGAACAAGGCAGTTCCTAGGCCGTCTGACGTGCCTAATTAAATAAAGGTTTACACACACACACACACACACACACACACACACACACACACACACACACACACAAAAGCCTTTCAGTGTAAGGTTGTTGTACTCAGCAAATAAAGTGACAAATAAAATGTGATTTGAATTACTGGCTAAAGGAATAGCTGGACAGCATAACTTTTCAACAGTTTGGGTCAGAGAGATTAATCCAAACCTGATGCAATTCAGTCACATACATATAAAGACAGAATACAAGATCTCTCTGGGAGTAAGGCCAGATCAGGACATCCTACCTTCTGCATTTGCTGGTCTGACTTGGCCATCTCTGCAAAGTAGTCCTCAGGTCTCTTGGTGGCTATCTTCAGCTTCAGTAGCCGGGGCATCGCTTCCAGAACAGCTTCTTGGGCTTGACGGTAACTGGAAGAGATCAATGAAAGAGAGGATATGGTTTACAATTGCAATGACTAGGACAGCATCATGACATTACAACAAATTATCTGTCCACTGATAGACTGTATGGACATTAGACACTCACAAGAACATCTCTCTCTGGAAGTCGTCATCTGGGTTGATGTCTTCGCTGGCCTTGTTGTCGAGTCTGCCCTCGGACTTGGCAACGATGTCATCAGCGGGGAGATTGACCATGTCCAGCCTCTCTATCCAGGGTAGTGTGTTCTTACGAAAGTCAGCGAGGCATTGTTTCAAACCCTCCTGTCCACAACCATGTATCAAATACGGATCATATTAGAACAGCTAATAATTTGTGACTTAGGAGTCGAATAAAGCATGAATGAGAGACAATGGTGGCTTTCTGGTCGCAGACACGTGCGCATGTCAACACTCACCACATTGTTGACAATCTTCTTCGGTTCTTGTGTTGTAAAGTTCAACCCAGGCTTTAACAATCCCTTTGCGAATGCATCTTGAAGCTAATGAAAACGAAAAACACAGCACAGTTACGCCTTGTAAAGCACCTACACAATGTTAACGGATACATTGTTAGTTAACCAGCTAGCTAAATTGGCTAATGTTCGCTAGCACGCTATAAAATACCCGGTTACCTCTCCGTCAGATAATTCGCTGTCCTGCTCAGACGTCTCACCTAACTGCTCGTCATCTTCAATAATATCCATGGTATTGTTAACGAGAATGATTGGATACAAACAGTGATTTTGTGGACCAAATACCATAAAATCCGTGCTCACATGGAGCGGTTCACATGAGAAGGAATTGTCGTCTGTAAAGAGTACACCGAAAATGTCTTCCGGTGAAACACCCGCCCCAAAGTAATCAAATGTTCCTATCCGAAGTTTTCTTTTGCAGCTGTCTACAGCTCTCATGTATAACTCGTGAAAAAAGGAACAGAGGAAAATAAACCTTCGTGTGAATTTCCGACATATATTCGGTTTATAATGATATAGGTTTATGCTTTAATTAGTTATATTCGTTACTTATTATGTAATTATGCATTGTATGAAAGCTTCTCCATAGTGATAGAATGTAACGATAACATTCTATTCGTATTATTTTCCACGCTTCGGCAAAAATAGCATGTCAATCTCAGGAAGTCTCACTCTATTCAAATTTAAGTAATTAATAAGGAGTTTTGCGGAATAAACACAATTATTTATTAATTTGTATTTTCAATACAGATAAGTAGTTAGCCTAGTAAAATAAGACGATCATTTATTTTCCAAGTTGACCTTTACGGTTCCAGTAACTCTATAAAAAGTATTGAAGATCAGGAGTTGTAGATGTAACCTTCAAGGGACAGGAGGCGATTTCAGATGAAGGTGAAAATGATTCATATGGCCATACAGAATTGAATTAGTATCCTTTCGACTTTTTCCTGCTACATAAAGATAAAAATCCTAAATTATTTTTCTTCTTTCCCTTTTACTGCCAGATTTTAGTCTGCAGTTTTGACGTGACAGGACTGTGTGATGTCTGGAGTGGTGGCCCAGTGTCACTACAGCTTTGGTCTGCGGACTGGCGTGGCAAATAACTTGTGCTACTTTGACTGTCATCTTCCCATCTGGGATCAACTGTGTTGGTTACAACATCGATCAGAAATGGCAGAGGTTCATCCCAGCTATTTGCCACGCTCACTTCTCAGGATTACAACAATATGTCTAGGGTCAGGGTGGTTTATAGATGTTTAGTGTTTCTGACACTACAGCACTCTCTCTGAAATCTTTTCATCGACAAACATAAACCTGGTATTCAAAACAGAATTAGCTGTTAACAACCTGTTCAATTTATCCAACTTCTAGTTATGTTTTCTTTGTGATTCATCCTTGATTTTGCTTCTCAGGTTTGGAGAGGAGTCAGGGGATGTACGCCCTGGCCATCAGCTCAAACCGCCGCTACCTGGCAGTGTCGGAGCGTGGCGAGAGGGCCACCATCACCGTGTATGACCTGCAGCACGAGCAGAGCCGGAAGAGGAAGGTGCTAAGCGGAGGGGACATCCCTGTCCATGAGTTTGTCTCAATGGCGTTCTCCACGGACTCCAAGTACTTCATCGGCCAATCAGGGGCGCCAGACTACATCCTCTTCTATTGGATGTGGGGAAGCAGAAGATCATGGCCATGGTGAAGACCACTGGCCGCTAACCCAGTCAACCAGGTGAGGTCGGACTGCTCTCTTGTAAGCAGTGGTGTAAAGTACTTCAGTAAACATACTTTAAAGTACTACAGTAAACATACTTTAAATTACTACTGAAGTCGTTTTTTGGGGTATCTGTACTTCACTTTACTATTTATATTTTTGACTATTTTTAATTTTTACTTCAGTACATTCCTAAAGAAAATAATGTACTTTTTACTCCATACATTTTCCCTGATACCTAAAAGTACTCGTTACATTTTGAATGCTTAGCAGGACAGGAAAAAGATCAAATTCACACACTTATCAAGAGAACAACCTTGGTTTTACCTACTGCTTCTGATCTGGCGGACTCACTAGACACACATGCTTAATTTGTAAATTATTTCTGAGTGTTGGAATGTGCCCCTGGCTATCTGTACATAAAAAAAACAAGAAAATGGTGTTGTCTGGTTTGCTTAATATAAGGAATTTGAAATAATTAATAATTTTACTTTTGATACCTAAGTATATTTTAGCAATTACATTTACTTTTGATACTTAATTATATTTAAAACCAAATACTTTTAGACTTTTACTCAAGTAGTATTTTACAGGGTGACTTTCACTTTTTCATTTTCTATTAAGGTATCTTTACTTTTACTCAAGTATGACAATTGGGTACTTTCCCCACGACTGCTTGTTAGTGGGGCCAGGGAAGCATCCTTGGCAATGATATGGTGGTGTGGAATGATCAGCCTGTTCATTCAAAATAGCAGTGTTATTTTTCCATTTAAAAGGCATTAAATAACCTTACTGGTCCTTGCTCCTTACTCTGTTGTTGTATCAACTCTGTAGCTGATCAGACACATACTAATTTACTTACACACGCTATATTTCAATGGCACTGTCTCACACTATATGTTTCCAGGTCAGTTTGAACCCATATGACAACACCCAGATCTGGGAATGGGGTCTTTAAGCTGTTCCGCTATGCAGAGGGGGATCTGAAGCAGTCCACCTTCCAGAAGCTGGAGAACCATAACTTGTTGTCCCACGCCTGGGTGTCTGAGGACAGGGTGATAGCCGGAACAGAGGCAGGCAGGCTGATGGTGTTTGAGTCTGGAGACCTGCGATAGGATATGTGTGTGTCCACCAAGACCACCATGTCACAGGACCCAGAGAGGTGGGTATAGGGAGAAAAAGACAAGCTGGGGTTGAAAGAACTCCAAACAGATGTCACCAACACATTGTAAGAATGAACATGTTGTACAGTTTTCAATTAAAAAAAAAAAACTTTTTACAGTGCAAAGGGAAATGATGAAGAGTCCCTTCCTCAGTTGCCTCGGGTTACAGTCATCACAGCGTACTCCAAAGGCTTTGCCTACTCGGCCGGTCCTGGGACTGTGTCTGTTTGAGAGAACCGACGATAAGGACAACTACAGGAAGACCAGGGAGATAAGGGTAAGAAAGCTTTCACCTTGCTTCGTTTCTATCACTCTTTCCAGCAATATGTTGTATAGAACTAAGCTCATTGTTTGTGTGTGTATGTGTGTGTTTTTTATTTTAAGAGTTTTATTCCAAAACACTATATATCCATTTTCAGAAATGTTGGTAAATTTGCTTTTATTGTTTAAAGAAATTATGAAAGAGATTGATGTGTTTTTTCACTATCTAATCATGGCATGGGGTTGTTCAATGACGGACATGTATTTGTTTAAATCTAGAATTGTTTAGGGTTTCACTTCAGAGAGACAAATAATCATGTTTTTTGCTAAATGCTACATATTCGTCACACTCTCAGAGAAATAAGTAGTACTGTTAGGTTTTACACAGTCAAATGTAACAAATAACCACATTTTTTATGAATACATTTATATTATATTTGGCATTTTAGCAGATGCTCTTATCCAGAGCGACCTACAGTAAGAGCATTCATCTTAAGATAGCTAGGTGAGACGACCACATATCACAGTTAAATATACAGGATACCAACATTCCATTCCAGCTAAACAGTGGCTACATAGTGTTTAGCAAAAACAAAATTCATACACATCTAAAATCTTGGAATTAAAATTCTGAGAACAGTAATACTTTACACACCCATAAGCAAGCATTTCTGATGAAGAAACACAAATGGGAAAAATTGATGGACATAGCATTTTGGAAATAAACGGTCCAATCCAGATCCCCCCAGACCAGTGCAGCCACCCAGCAGCAGATTGTCTCTCTGGTCATCAGTCCGTCAGAGGAGACTGTAGTGACCAGTACAGACCGGGGTCAGCTCTACATTATCACCCTGTCCTCTGCTGAGATGAGCAAGGGGAAGCAGGCTCAGTTTGAGTTCCTGTCCTATTCCTTCCACTCCTTGTCTATCACTGGTCTGTCCATATGTATCCGTAAGCCCTTCATCGCTACCTGTTCCCTGGACCAGTCCGTAGTCATCTGGAACTTCGAGACCAAGTAAGAGTTAGTCTCACTGGCCTCACTATCCCTTTAAGAAAATCTGGACTTGATGTCAAATCTGGGGGATCGTCTCAGATCTCAGCTTGTTTTCTATTCTCAATGGTAGTTAAATCTGAGGATGTTTCTTTCATGACTGGCTTCTAGTGTTTTTTAGACTGTCAGCCCTTATTCAGGTCCATCTCCCTCTCCCTTCCCCCTTAGCCTTTTATCAGGTCCATCTCCCTCTCCCTTCCCCTTTAGCCTTTTATCAGATCTGTCTCCCTCTCCCTTCCCCCTTAGCCTTTTATCAGATCTGTCTCCCTCTCCCTTCCCCCTTAGCCTTTTATCAGATCTGTCTCCCTCTCCCTTCCCCTTTAGCCTTTTATCAGATCTGTCTCCCTCTCCCTTCCCCTTTTAGCCTTTTATCAGGTACATCTCCCTCTCCCTCTCCCTTCCCCTTTAGCCTTTTATCAGGTCCGTCTCCCTCTCCCTTCCCCTTTAGCCTTTTATCAGATCTGTCTCCCTCTCCCTTCCCCTTTAGCCTTTTATCAGGTACACCCCTAGCCTTTTATCAGGCCCATCTCTCTCTCCCTTAACCTTTTATCAGGTCCATCTCCCTCTCCCTTCCCCCCTAGCCTTTTATCAGGTCCATCTCTCTCTCCCTACCCATCAGCACCCTGGAGCTGTATAAAGAGTTCCAGGAGGAGGCGTTCAGCATTGCCCTGCACCCCTCTGGCCTGTTTGTCCTGGTGGGATTCTCTGACAAGCTGAGGCTCATGAACCTGCTCATAGACGACGTCAGGACCTTTAAGGAGTTCAATGTCCGATGCTGTAGAGAGGTCAGAATTAAGAATTCTCAATGCCAACAGTAGCTCATTGTAGATAGCTGATCATCACTGGCACTCAGACATTCATTTCTAGCTATTCCGGCTCTCACAGTGTACTGTATGCTTTGCCTTTCAGTGTGCCTTCAGTCACGGAGGACACCTGTTTTCTGCAGTGAATGGAAATGTCATTCATATCTACTCCAGCACCACCTTCGAGAACGTCCTCAACCTCAAGGGACACAATGGGAAGGTGAGGGGCGCTGATGGTTTACTGAATGATTTATCATCAGAGTCAGGCTATTCATATTGACTGCCAACACTTCCAGTAAGCCTCACCTCAGGCCAACAGTTCTAGGCCATGTGAGCTGGCCAGGAAAACCTTTGGCCATAGTTATAGCTTTTTCCTTGTTCATTCTGTTGTTAATTTACCTATCTCGAAAAACTCAAGGTGGCAGAGATAACAGAGGTGACTGCGGGGGTTGTATGTTAGAGTCCTACGTTATGTGTCTCCATAGTCTGGAGTGGTGACGACAGCAGGCTGGTGTCGTGCGGGATGGAGGGGGCTGTGTACGAGTGGAACACCCTGACCGGCAAGCGGGAGTCGGAGAGCGTCCTCAAGTCCTGCAGCTATACCGGTGTCACCGTCTCCCCCGATGCCAAGACTATCTTCGCCATGGGGACCGACTGTACCCTGAAAGAGATCCAGGACTGTCAAGTGAGACCTGAAAACAGTAGCATATGAAATGTTTCTTCCTTTTAGAAAGATGTTTCTGGCCAATGTTCTTCTGTTTCTGCTTGGTCTTTTTGGTCAATTGCTGATGTACAAAAAGAAGAAAAATATTAACATTTGTTTGAAATGTTACATGCTCTGACAACTGTGTATTAGTTTTGAAATATAGTCAGTTTAATGTTGGTATAAACTTCTATGAGGACTTTCTTCCTGATAGCGATAATATAGTTTTAATAATTGAGGGGAGCAGTTAGATCTTATTAGCCAGCTTTCCTTATTCTCACTAGGCATACGTTTTCCTTGAAAGTGGTGCTGATGGTTTTGAGGGAATATTTTATTTAAAAAAATCTTCATTTCATATTTTTTGCTGGAGTCAGTTTCCAGATGTGTTATATGAAGTTCTGAAAGGGAAAGTACACTGAACAAAAATAAGAATGCAACATGCAACAATTTCAAAGATTTTACTGAGTTGCAGGTCATGTAAGGAAATCAGTCAATTGAAATAAATTCATTAGGCCCTAATCTATGGATTTCACATGACTGGGAATACAGATAATGCATCTGTTGGTGATACATACCTTTAAAAATAAGGTAGGTGCGTGGATCAGAAAACCAGTCAGTATCTGGTGTGTCGCGCTGCATGAGGCAAATGGTCGTCACATCTCCTTCGCATAGAGTTGATCAGGCTGTTGATTGATCAGGCTGTTGATAGTGATCTGTAGAATGTTATCCCACTTCTCCTCAATGGCTGTGCGAAGTTGCTGGATATTGATTGGCGGGAACTGGAACACTCTGTCGTACACGTCGATCAAGAGCATCCCAAACATGTTCAATGGGTGACATGTCTGGTGAGTACATGCAGGCCATGGAAGAACTGGGACATTTTCAGCTTCCAGGAATTGTGTGCAGATTCTTGCAACATGAGGCCGTGCATTATCATGCACGGGTGATGGTGGCGGATGAATGGCATGACAATGGGCCTCAGGATCTCGTCACGATATCTCTGTGCATTCAAATTGCCATCGATAAAATGCAATTGTGTTCATTGTCTGTAGCTTATGCCTGCCCATACCATAACCCCACCACCACCATGGGGCACTCTGTTCACAATGTTAACATCAGCAAACCGCTCGCCCATCTGCCCGGTATAGTTGAAAACTGGATTAATCCGTGAAGAGCACACTTTTCCAGCGTGCCAGTGGCCATAGAAGGTGAGCATTTGCCCACTGAAGTCTGTTACAATGTCAAATTGTAGTCAGGTCAAGACCCTGGTGAGGAGGACGTCATGAGGAGCATGCAGATAAGCTTCCCTGAGAAGGTTTCTGACAGTTTGTGCAGAAATTCTTCGGTTGTGCAAACCCACAGTTTCATCAGCTGTCTAGGTGGCTGATCTCAGACGATCCCGCCAGATGTGGAGGTCCTGGGCTGGCGTGGTTACACGTGGTCTATGGTTGTGAGGCCGGTTGGACGTACTGCCAAATTTTGTAACACCATGTTGGAGGAGGCTTAGGGTAGATAAATGAACATTCAATTATCTGGCAACAGGTCTGGTGGACATTCCTGCAGTCAATTCAACGCACCTTCAAAACTTGAGACATCTGTGGCATTGTGTTGTGTGACAAAACTGCACATTTTAGAGTGGCCTTTTATTGTCCCCAGCAGAAGGTGCACCACTGTAATGATCATTCTGTTTCAGCAGCTTCTTGATATGCCACACCTGTTAGGTGGATGTATTATCTTGGCAAAGGAGAAATGCTCACTAACAGGGATGTAAACAAATTTGTGCATAAAATTTGAGAGAAATAAGCTTTTTGTGCATCTGGGACATTTCTGGGATGTTTTATTTCAGCTCATGAAATATGGGACCAACACTTTACGTGTTACATTTCTATATTTATGTTCAGTGTAAATAGAGTTTCCCATCTCTGTCATAATGACCAGAGCAGAGAAGAGAGCCCATTAAATTCACACTCTGCTGTTAGTTCTCCTCATCCTGAGTGACGGTCATCTTTCTGACAGTCTGTGAAACCAGTCAGGAGAGACGATAAAGGCCCCTTGAGTTATTGTCAGATGCTGGAGCTTTGAAAGAAACTCTAACAATCACACATTTTAACAAAACTTTCATTGACACACAGATGTAGGATCTTCATTTGACCAGTATTGTCTCAGCAAATTAATCCTGCAGCAACAGGATTTGAACGTTTAGTCCATAATGTTGCTTGGTCGGTGGTTAGGCTGGTCAACATGAGGCTACATGAAAAGTGGAATACTGTTAATATAACTGTGTGTTAGTTTGGATTTTCAGTACATTTATGTAAATAACAAAGCTTATCTGCATTTTCTGGAAAATTCACTGGACAATTCTCAGTAAGAAAAGAGTGATCAAATTAAGATCTGTAATATCCACTTCAATAAATGAGTCCCTGGATGAGGCTGGCACATTAGCTTTAATGTTATGCATGAATGACAACAACACTTTACCTCTGCTGTAATTGTTTCTTGCCATCCCTTGATAGTAGCCTTTATATTCACATCAATCCCCCCCACACTCCTCGCTCTCTTTGTCAGATCCTGCGTGAGGTGCCTGCTGAAGACGTGGCATACACCACCGTCACCATGTCCCATTCCGGACGCACGCTCTTCACCGGGACCTCAATCGGGACCATCAGGGCCATCAAGTACCCCCTGTCTATCCAGAAGGACTGGATCGAGTATCAGGCCCACTCTTCACCTGTCACCAAAGTACGACAATGCAATGCCTCCACAAAACAGGAACATACTATGCATTGCAACGCAATACAACGCAGCAAAGTTTGAGCCATTGCAGTGTAATGGACCACGCACAAATCAGTGCAAAGGCCATTGATTTGAGTGGATGTATCCTGAACAGAGGTGCGTAAACTGTGTCCTTTCTGTGTTCAGATGGTGATCACATTTGATGACTAGTACCTGCTGACGGTGTCTGAGGACTGCTGCCTGCTTATCTGGAAGATCATAGACAAGGAGGGCCGCGGCCTGAAGAGAGACAAGAACATCACCTATGCTGAGGAGATCCTCATCACCAAGTCAGACCTGGAGGAGAAGATACAGAGATGTAGGATCTTCATTTGAGCCAGTTTGCTATAGGAGGAAAATAATTAACAGAAAATGTGAGTTATTACGTGGATATAATAAATGTTCATTTTTGTAGGGGTTGATAAATTTTTCATAGGGGAAAATCAAGTCTGAAATTTCAAAGTGGAAATTACTAAATTCAGAACCCTTTTAAACCTCAAATAAAAAATTTCCTTCGTTGCAGTTAAGTTTTTCTTCAACACCGTGATCAAATGAATATCCTACATCTGTAGGACACCCATGGGAACTGTTGTAGCATTACACTGACTTAATACATGGGGTGGGGGTGGTTACCTTGTTGTAGGTTGCACAGGAGGTTGGTGGCACCTTAATTGGGGAGAACGGGCTCATGGTAATGACTGGAGCGGAATCAATGGAACGGTATCAAATACATTAAACACATGGTTTCCATGGTTTCCAGGTGTTTGATGCCATTCCATTAGCTCCGTTCCGGACATTATTATGAGCCGTTCTCCCCTCAGTAGCCTCCTGTGGTAGGTTTGCAAGGGCCATGCAGTTGCTCATCCTGAAACCTGATTATTCACATTCTCCCTGTCCTTTCCTCTTTCCTCTCCTTATGCCTCCTTTTCTCTCTTCTCCCACTCTCTTCACTTAAGATACTCTCCTCTTCTTCTCTCTCTCTCTACCATCTCTCTTTCTCTCCCTCCCCATCCCTCCTTTCCTCCATAACAGAACCAGGTTATGCTGGAGCTGAAGATAGAGAATTAGTACCAGCTCCGTCTGAAGGACATGAACTACAACGAGGACATCAAAGAGATGTCGGCTAAGTTTGTCGAGCAGATAGTCGCTCAAGACCAGGAGACAGGTCAGACAAGGCTTCAAACATAATCAGTTACCCACCTTAATTAAGTTAACTAAAGAAAGTACAAGTACATATGATATAATTACCTGAGTGAATCAGAGCAATGAAGATACATTTAGATGGTAAATAGGCTCTGAGATAAACAGATTAAAACAGTAAATTATAAAAAATGATTCATCTGATGAAATACTTATGTTTACCTTGTCCCAAATAACTCAGAGGACTCTATTTTTGGCTGGCGTTAAGGGCGGTGCTAGTGTCAAACGCACGTTGTCATTTTCCAGCCCTAACGCCAGGTTCGGCAATATTCCTGTCTTATATCAGCTCACTTGCTCTCTGATGGGAGGGTTATAAATATTTGCGTGTCCTTAAAAACATGATCCAAAGTGTTAATTTCAGGCAGCGTTGGTAGGGATACTTAAGACCAACCAAAAGCTTGTTTCAGTGGTAACATAGTTGGTTATGGCATGAATATTGACAGCGGAAACGCAGCCTATCCAGCCGTGATGCACACTGCCCATAATATGCATGGAACAACAGCAGTCTAACATGCAGGGATCGTCTGAGACCAGCCACCCGGACAACTGATGAAACTGTGGGTTTGCACAACAGAAGAATTTCTGCACAAACTGTCAGAAACCGTCTCAGGGAAGCTCATCTGCATGCTCGTCGTCCTCACCGAAGTCTTGACCTGACTGCAGTTCCGGCTCGTAACCAACTTCAATGGGCAAATGCTTACCTTCGATGGCCTCTGGAACGCTGGAAAGTGTTCTCTTCAACTGTACCGGGCAGATGGCAGACAGCATGTATGGCGTCTTGTGGGCGAGTGGTTTGCTGATATCAATGTTGTAAACAGAGTGCCCCATAGTGGCGGTGGGGGTTATGGTATTGGAAGGCATTAACTACGGACAACGAACACAATTGCATTTTATCACCTCATGTTTCAGCATGATAAAGCCCAACCCCATGTTGCAAAGATCTGTACACATTTCCTGGAAGCTGAACATGTCCCAGTTCATCCATGGCCTGCATTCTCACCAGACATGTCACCCATTGAACATGTTTGGGATGCTCTGGATCGACGTGTAAAACAGCGTGTTCCAGTTCCCGCTAATATCCAGCAACTTCGCACCTTCCATTGGAGAGTAGTGGGACAACATTCAAAACCTGATCAATCAACAGCCTGATCAACTCTATGCGAAGGACAAATGGTGGTCACACCAGATACGGACTGGTGTTCTGATCCACACTAGTGTAAAGGAGTGCATAACTGGCTGCAGAGATGTCAGGTGCAGGAGAGCAGAAATGGGGAGCAAACGGAGCCCTGTATTGAGGCGAACAAAACACGGCACTCAAAAAACTAAACACACACGGGTTACAATAACCCAGCGCAAACCAGCCTGGAGTACACATACATTTACATATAACAATTCCACAGACATGGGGGGTTATATGCAAGACGAGTAATGAGGGAATGCAACCCAGGTGTGCGGGAAAACAAGACAAAACAAATGGAAAATGAAAGGTGGATGGACGATGGCTGGTGACGTCGACCGCCGAACGAACAAGGAGAGGGAGTCTTTCCTTCACGGTATCTGTGACCAAACAGATGCAGATCTGTATTCTCAGTCATGTGATTAGGGTCTAATGAATTTATTTCAATTGACTGATTTCCTTATATGACCCGTAACTCAGTAAAATCTTTGAAATTGTTGCATGTTACGTTTTATATTTTTGTTCAGTATGTACGCTGTAATACTTTTAACACGTTTTAACTTTTTGTTTAGCTCTCATAATGGTATGCACTGACTTACTTTGCCTTGTAAGAGCCGGCCTTGATAAGAGCCACTGCTAGATCGATACATGGAAATGAAAATTGAAAGTGGCACTGGCTGGGCTGTCTTAAGGTGAACACCTCAATGAGGATCATATGTAGATACATCCCTCTCGCTTCACCTCTCTTCATCTCTCCTGTCAGATCTTGAAGACGGAACGAGGCAAGATGGAGTCAGCCAATCAGGAAGCCATGTTCGAGGTGATGGAGAAACACTCCAAAGAGCTGCAGGATCTGGGTGAGTTCTGTTCTATTCTGTTTTATTCTGTTCTATGCTATTTTGATCGATTATATTCTGTTCTATTCTGTTTATTCTATTCTCACTTCTTGTCCATCTATCGGAAAAGTTGCCTCTAAGTTTAGAGCTATGAGACTTGAATGACTCCCATTTCAGTGTGTACATTGACAGCAGCACCTGATATTATTGACTGTGTTGGATCCAGAGTCCTCCTCATATCCTCTCTGACTCTTGCTGCCCCTCCCCCCAGAGTCAGCCAACAGTCAGAAGCTGATGCTGGAGTATGAGAAGTACCAGGAGCTGCAGCTCAAGTCTCAGCAGATGCAGCAGGACTACGAGGAACAGCTGCAGCGGATGGAAGAGAGCAAGGTTGCTGTCCTGGAGGATCTCACCCTCCACTATGAGGGGAAGCTGCATGATAAGCTGCTGGTGTTGGAGCAGGTAGGAGATATAATGTCAAAGGGCTTGTTAGGGGCTGTTTTTAGGTGGGATTTGGGGCTTTATATAGAGAGTCCTTACAGCTAGGGTCCTGTTTTTTCCCCACGAAAACCTTCCTTAGGACCCTGAGTTTTCCCCTGACCAGTTCTTTGTGTTAGGACCCTGAGTTTTCCCCTGACCACTTCTTCGTGTTGGGACCCTGAGTTTTCCCTGACCAGTTCTTTGTGTTAGGACCCTGAGTTTTCCCTAGTCAGGGCATGTGGTCAGGAACAACTCCTGGCCTCCCTCCCTTCACACTCCCCTTCCTCCCTTCTCCCCCCTTCCTTCTCTCTCTCCCTCTCTTCACATTCCCCTCCCACCCTTCCTTAATTCCCTCCCTCCCCTCTCGCCCTCTCTCCCTTCACACTCACCTCCCTTCCTTACCTGCCTCTTTCCTCTCTTTCCCTCCCTCTCTCCTCAACTCCCACTCTTCTCTCCTCCCTATCCTCTCCTCTCCCCTCTCTCCTCTCTCCTCTATCCTCCTCCCCTCTCTCCTCCCTATCCTCTTGCCTCCCTCTCTCCTCTCCCCTCTCCTCTCCTCTCCTCTCCCTCCCTCCCTGCTGTGACACTGATTGGAAGTGAAGGGACAAATTATCTGGGAGTGGCAGGTGCTCCGTGGAGGACGTCCGCAGAATCTTTAAGGAAATGTGACATCAACTCCCATCACCGCTAAAGGAGGTGTGAGACGCGGGGCAACGCAGGGGAAACGCAGGGACAACGCAGGGGCAACGCAGGGGCAACGCAGGGGCAACGCAGGGGCAACGCAGGGACAACGCAGGGGCAACGCAGCGGCAACGCAGGGGCAACGCAAGGACAACGCAGGGACAACGCAGGGACAACGCAGGGCCTGCTTAATCCCTTTATTATTTCACTCTGAATGGAATAGTGAATTCATCTTAGAGAGAGAGACAGAGTATGGGGACAAAATTGATGTGAATATAAAGGCTACTATCAAGGATGGCAAGAAACGATTACAGCAGAGGTAACATTAAAGTTATTGTGCCAGCCTCATCCAGGAGTGTACATGTAATGTTTAAGCACAACCAAATAACCCCCAGGGACTCATTTATTGAAGTGGATATTACAGATGCAGTATCTTAATTCGATCACTATTTTGTTGCTGAAAATTTTAGAAGGATTTCCCAGGAAATGCAGATGAGCTTTGTGATTGACATAAATTCACTGAAAACCTGCACTAACACTGTCACACCCTGACCATAGTTTGCTTTGTATGTTTCTATGTTTTGGTTGGTCAGGGTGTGATCTGAGTGGGCATTCTATGTTGGATGTCTTGTTTGTCTATTTCTATGTCTGGCCTGATATGGTTCTCAATCAGAGGCAGGTGTTAGTCATTGTCTCTGAATGGGAACCATATTTAGGTAGCCTGGGTTTCACTGTGTGTTTGTGGGTAATTGTTCCTGTCTCTGTGTTTTGCACCAGATAGGGCTGTTTTGAGTTTTCACATTTCATTGTTTTTGTAGTTTATTCATGTATAGTTTTCCTTTATTAAACAAACATGAATCATCATCACGCCGCATTTTGGTCCGCCTCTCCTTCAACTAAAGAGAACCGTTACAAACACAGTTATTCCACTTTCCATGTAGAATCATTTTGACCCGCTAATAGCCTAACCACCAATCAAGCAACATTATGGACTAAACACTCAAATCCTGTTGCTGCAGGATTATTTTGCCGAGACAATACTGGTCAAATTAACAAAACCGCGGATCTATTCAGGACTGTCAAAAATTCCTCAAAATGTAGACGTTTATGATTGATAAGAGTTTCTTTCAAAGCTCCAGCATCTGACAATAACTCAAGGGGCCTTTATCGTCTCTCCTGCCTGACTGGTTTCACAGACTGTCAGAAAGATGACCGTCACTCAGGATGAGGAGAACTAACAGCAGAGTGTGAATTTAATGGGCTCTCTTCTCTGCTTCGGTCATTATGACAGAGATGGGGAAACTCTATTTACACTGAACATAAATATAAACGTAACATGTAAAGTGTTGGTCCCATGTTTCATGAGCTGAAATAAAAGATGAGGCCGTGAATGGCATGCGAAGTAGCTCTTTAGCTTGGTCTTTACTGGGATAATTGAGGATGTAGGTTACTACAGGTGCATAAGCAAACACCCAACAATGGGATTATCCATCTTCTTCACAGATGCCGTGCTAGGATGACCTCTGTCTGTGTTGAGGTAGAGCTCCCGTTCATGCCCTCTATATCTCTCCTTCTGTCTCTTGCCATCTCTCTTTTTGTTATCTTTCTTATCCCCACTCTATCCTTTCACCTCTCTCTATCATTCCCCCTCTTTCTCCCCATCTTTCTTGCCTTGCTATTTTCCACATCTTTCTCCCTCCTTCTTTATCTCTTCCTCCTCCCCTCCCCTCTCCCTCCTTCTTTCTTTATCTCTCCCTCCTCCCCTCTCCTTCCTTCTTTTTTCTCTTCCTCCTCCCCTCTCCCTCCTTTTTTCTCTCCCTCCTCCTTTTTTCTCTCCCTCCTTCTTTCTTTCTCTCCCTCCTCCCCTCTCTCATTCTTTCTTTCTCTCCCTCCTCCCCTCTCCCTCCTTTTTCTCTCCCTCCTTTCTTTCTCTCACTCCTCCCCTCTCCCTCCTTCTTTTTTTCTCTCCCTCCTTCTTTCTCTCCCTCCTCCCCTCTCCCTCATTCTTTTTTCTCTCCCTCCTCCCCCCCCCTCCTTCTTTCTTTATCTCTCCCTCCTCCCCCTCTTCACCTCTTCTCCCCCTCTCCCTCCTTCTTTCTGTGTCTCTTCTCCTCCCCCTCTCTCTCCTTCTTTCTGTGTCTCTTCTCCTCCCCCTCTCTCTCCTTCTTTCTGTGTCTCTTCTCCTCCCCCTCTCTCTCCTTCTTTCTGTGTCTCTTCTCCTCCCCCTCTCTCTCCTTCTTTCTGTGTCTCTTCTCCTCCCCCTCTCTCTCCTTCTTTCTGTGTCTCTTCTCCTACCCTCTCCCTCCTTCTTTCTGTGTCTCTTCTCCTACCCTCTCCCTCCTTCTTTCTGTGTCTCTCCTACCCTCTCCCCCTTCTTTCTGTGTCTCTTCTCCCCCTCTCCCTCCTTCTTTCTGTCTCTTCTCCTACCCCTCTCCCTCCTTCTTTCTGTCTCTCTTCTCCCCCCCCTCCTTCTTTCTGTCTCTCTTCTCCTCCCCCTCCTTCTTTCTGTCTCTTCTCCTCCCCCTCTCCCTCCTACTTTCTGTATCACTTCTCTTCTCCTCCCCCTCCATCTTTCTGTATCTCTTCTCTTCTCCTCCCCCTCTCCCTCCTTTCTGTATCTCTCCAACTTTAAACTCTGTCTTGACAACCCCCCCACACCCCCCTCTGTGTCAGGAGGAGTTTCGTATCAAGGGGAGGGAGTTTGAGGAGAGCAGGAAGCAGATGGAGACAGGGAGATCCAGGACATCAGGATCCGCTATGAGAGGTGGTTGAAGGACGAGAGGGAGACCAACATGCGCATGAAGGGAGACACCGGCATCATGAAGAAGAAGGTAGAGACATGATCTTCTCACCCCCACACCTCCCTCCACCATCACAAGCTCTCGAAAGTTTCCTTGATTCCTTTTGTCCTCTCCCTGCCTTCTCAGAACATCAGAGGGATACGAGGAGAAGATCAGAGGTTCCTCTCCTCAGATCTTCTCCAATGCTCTCCTCATTTTCCTCAGACATTTTGATATGGAAGTGTGAAGAGGATGGAGAGAAGAGGACGGGGGAGAGAGGACAGGGTGAGAGGACGGGAGGGAGAGGACGGGAGGGAGAGGACGGGGGAGAGAGGACGGGAGGGAGAGGACGGGGGAGAGAGGACGGGAGGGAGAGGACGGGGGGAGAGGACTGGTAGGAGAGGACAGAGGAGAGGATGCAAGATTCCCCGCTAGTCTCCCTCCAACTCCCATCCTTCACACACTCCCTCCCCAACCCTCTCCCACCTAGACCCTGCCTGCCCTCTCATCACAGTGGTACATCATAATTACAGCCAATCAGACGCAGCATACGGCCTACTGACGGCAAGCAGGGCCTGTCCATGTGTCCATAGTTAGGCTCTAATGTGCTCCCTCTGCTTGCTCACTCAATATCACAGGGAGAATGTTAAGTCAGATCCTGTGTGTAGATTCTGCAGTCCTATGGCCCCATTCTGTCTGTCTGCTGTCTTTTCTTGCCTTTCTCCCTAGATCAGGTTAGGCTGTTTTTACTATCCAATATGGTACTGCATGTGGAGGCTTTATTGTTGGTTATGGGAAGCTATAAAGAATATGACCATTGTGTAAGTCCCAATGAGTTATGACGACGGTGACTGATGACATTTTCCTCCTCTCCCTGCCACGTCTACCCCCTGTCCTCCTCTCCCTGCCACGTCTACCCCCTGTCCTCCCCTCCCTCCCTCCCTCACACACACACCCACACACACACACTGCAGTTCAGCAGCCTGCAGAAGAATATAGACGACAGGTGCATGGCGAAAGAGAAGATGAAGACAGAGCAACAGAAGCTACTGGCACATCAGAAGTGTCTGGAGAGAGACATCCTGGCCCTGAAGAAAGAGATCCAGGAGATGGATGACACCATCCAGGATAAGGTGAGAGGGCTGCTGCTGGGCTGAGGGGGTACAGACAGGTGCCATGGCATGGAGAGGGTTAGGTTTGCCTCCAAGGTATGCATAAACATGGACGGTTCCTTGACTGGATGCCATTGAAACTGTTGAAACACGAAGGAAGGAAAAGAGTCCGTTTTATTGATGGACCTCTACTGTTTATGATTGTAGTTGACTTTGTTCAAATGTTCTTCACTCCTAATCGAACACAATCAACTTATGCGCTATTATCTATTATATATTGTCCATAAAAGTTGTTCTCCCCCATACATCTATTATCCTGAGTCCCAGTCCCAGTCCCATGCATCACACCAGACAAGGTGACTTTGAGACTGTGAGACTCCTCCCCTTCTCACAGCACTGAACCAGAGTGTGAAGGTCCAATAATGAATAATCCCACTGCATCAGCATGTGGTGGAGCAGGCCACCGTTTCAGGCACCGACTCAGACACTTGCTCTGCGAACACAAACTCACGTACGCATACCACCCTGCTTCCCACTGCTGACTTGCCTCTGAAGCTAATCAGGGTTGGTCCTGGATGAGAGACCAGATGCTGCTGGAAGTGGTGTTGGAGGGCCAGTAGAAGGCACTCTTTCCTCTGGTCTAAACTTTTTTTTTTATATATATCTCATTGCCCCAGGGCAGTGACATTGCCCTGTTGCAAGGTGCCGTCTTTCGGGTGGCACGTTAAACGCATGTCCTGACTCTCTGTGGTCACTAAAGATCCCATGGCAAAAAAGTCCACTCTTTAGAGTAGGGGTGTTAACCCCGGTGTCCTGGTAAAAATGTCCAATCTGGCCTCAAACCATCATGGCCACTTAATCATCCACAGCTTCCAATTGGCTCATTCCTCCCCCCTCCTTTTCCCTGTAAATATTCCCCAGGTCGTTGCTGTAAATGTGAATGTGTTCTCAGTCAATTTACCTGGTAAAATAAGTGTAAAATATATATTTTTAAATAAACTATCCCCCTCTTTTTTCGCATAAGGTTACATGTTGACATGTTGTGTCCCTGCGTAAACAAAGCATGAACAAAGAATGGGGCTGTTAGCGTAATTGATTTGCGATGTTATATCCCTCCAAAGAGCATGTCCATATTTTAACATCAGTGTTCTGAGGGAGGAGACAACCATTTTCATCCTCTTCTAACTCTGTCTCTTATGTGCGGTCCAAACACTTAAAAGACACACCCACATCCACTTATGCCCTTGGCGGGTATCCCTGTCGCCATCTTGGAAGGCGGCCCAAATGATTAGCCAAGCAAGGGAAGTTTGCGACGTAAGCCCCTCAGCCCTCGTTTTAGTCGGCTTTGCAAGTGTACAATTATGTTCATTCCGAGGCCTGAAACTCCCCATAATTCAATTAGCGACGATTGTACATCCACTAAGAAAAGTCAGCGAAAACTTAAAACAACATTAATGGAGAAGTCAACATACAAGTGTAAGTAAAAACGAATGCAAAATGCAAATACGTTAGACATTGTGCTACTAATTCACATGATGGCACAAACACGTCTTATAAAAAGTAAATCTGTCATCTTTTGGAAATTGTAGAAATAAATCATGTTCCTTCTTCAGAAGTTCCAGCTAGGCAGGCTAATGTTAGTTAGATAATTCATTTGCTAGCTATCATACAGTAGGCGTATATGAATAATTATATATTTAATATAAGTAGACATACACTCATAATTGACTAGTGCATACAAAGCAACCTCAAGCTACCGGTGACTGAAAACACAATCATCGCGAGATGAACGATTGACGAATTTCCGGGGAAGGTGGTCCATTTAAAAATCATTCCGTCCTTCCTCCCTGGCCCTGCAAGTGTATACTCGTCAGACGCCATGATACGTCATCAGAAGTGTCCACTTAATTTGAGGGCTGAGGGGATAGGATGTGTCTTTTAAACGAAACACTGTGCACACACTGTATATAGACTTTTTCTATTGTGTTATTGACTACGTTTGTTTATTCCATGTGTAACTCTGTGTTGTTGTTTGTGTCGCACTGCTTTACTTTATCTTGGCCAGGACGCAGTTGTAAATGAGAACTTGTTCTCAAGTGGCCTACCTGGTTAAACAAAGGTGAAATAAATACAATTAAATAAAGTGTTTGGGCCACAGCCTTAGTGTGCAGAGGGACACTTGGGGAACTATTCAATCCGGATCGTGGAAACTCAGCGCTACAGTGTTATTGAAATTTAAAGGCAATGTTCCCACGTCAGCAGAGACTGCTTCATGGTAAAAGCTGCAGATGTCGTCTCAATAGGAAATGACCTTTACATGTCTACCCTGCTCTCTGTAACGCTTCAGCGACACAGACTGAATAGAGACAATAATTGATAACTGTCTTTAATGTGTAAATGTCACAGATGCTGTCTATGAAAAGATTACACCCCCCCCCCCTTCCTCTACAGTCACACACACCACCTGCCCTCAAGATGAAACGCTTTCAAATAGCTAATTGGACAGAGAGTAAATTATAACAAAATGGCCCCGCATTAAAAGAGGAGGCCCCAGTTCAGTTCAAACACAGATCCATCCTCCTATCCTTTCTCTTCATGAATAAAGATTCACACTCAGCAGAGTAGCCGTGGCAACTGTTGTTCTAACGCTCGTCGTCACTAACGATGATACATTTGAACATTAAAGATGCCTCCACGAAGTTAAGCTTGAACATTAGATTTGGTTCACTAACTAGCTTGTATTGTTGAACTATGGAAGTGACATTTTATATTCAATTTCATGGGATATTAATGTTGGAAGAGGATTATGAATGTAATTGAACTGGACAAATAACTCAAGTCAAAGACTATAAAGAGATGGGTTGATTTCATGGTTTATTTAAACACCCTAACAAACCTGTTACATGGCAACATTGCATCATGCCATGTTATATTCTATGAGTTATTATGTAACAGTATAACTTTAGACCGTCCCCTCGCCCATACCCGGACGCGAACCAGGGACCCTCTGCACACATCAACAACAGTCACCCTCGAAGCATCGTTACCTATCGCTCCACAAAAGCCGCGGCCCTTGCAGAGCAACCACTACTTCAAGATCTCAGAGCAAGTGACGTCACCGATTGAAACGCTATTTAGCGCGCACCACCGCTAACTAAGCTAGCTGTTTCACATCCGTTACAATTGGCAGTTAAATGATTGTCTAGTCAGTTAGTGTGAAGTGGGGCAAAGCTGCCTGCCATCCAGGACCTCTACACCAAGCGGTGTCAGAGGAAGGCCCTAAAAAGTGTCAAAGACTCCAGCCACCCCAGTCATAGACTGTTCTCTCTGCTACCGCACGGCAAGCGGTACCGGAGCACCAAGTCTAGGTCCAAGAGGCTTCTAAACGGTTCCTAGCCCCAAACCATAAGACTCCTGAACACCTAATCAAATGGCTACCCAGACTAATTGCACCCCGCCCCCTCTTTTACACCACTGCTTCTCTCTGTTGTTATCATCTATGCATAGTCACTTTAATAACTCTACTTACTTGTACATATTACCTCAATTACCTCGACTAACCGGTGCCCCCGCACATTGACTCTGTACCTGTACCCTGTATATAGTCTCACTATTGTTATTTTACTGCTGCTCTTTAATTACTTGTTACTTTTATTTCTTCTTATCCTTATTTTTTTCATCTGCATTGTTGGTTAGGGGCTCTAAGTAAGCATTTCACTGTAAGGTGTTGTATTCGGCGTATGTGACTAATCAAATTTGATTGGATTTTTTGATCTGAGGCCTGTTTGTCTTGTCTTGCCAACTCCTATGGTTGCTGCGTGACAAAGACCACATGAGTTGGCAAGACAGCACAACATATCTGTGATCAGCAGGCTAGGGTCTTGTCCCTGATCCTTTGTAAGAGAAACACATCCATGATCTGATCTGAGGCCTGTTTGTCTTGTCCTTTATCCCTGTGTAGGAGAAATGCATATATGACCTGAAAAAGAAGAACCAGGAGCTGGGGAAATTTAAGTTTGTTCTGGACTACAAGATCAAAGAACTGAAGAAACAGATTGAGCCCAGAGAGAACGACATCAAGGAGATGAAAGAGCAGACCCATGAGGTATAACTTCCTCCTCCTGTATCAGTTCTTTAACTGGTTAACTGTCATTGTTGAATTCGTTAACCATTGCTGAAATGTCTCTTGAGTAGGTACAGTTGAAGTCGGAAGTTTACATACACTTAGGTTGGAGTCATTAAAACTTGTTTTTCAACCACTCCACAAATTTCTTGTTAACAAACTATAGTTTTGGCAAGTCGGTTAGGACATCTACTTTGCGCAGGACACAAGTAATTTTTCCAACAATTGTTTACAGACAAATTATTTCACTTATAATTCACTGTATCACAATTCCAGTGGGTCAGAAGGTTACATACACTTAAGTTGACTGTGCCTTTAAACAGCTTGGAAAATTCCCGAAAATTATGTCATGGCTTTAGAAGCTTCTGATAGGCTAATTGACATTATTTGGGTCAGTTGGAGGTGTACCTGTGGATGTGTTGTCAAGCCCTGACCTTAGAGATCCTTATTCTCTATGTTTGGTTAGGTCAGGGTGTGACTAGGGTGGGAAATTCTATGTCTTCTGTTTCTTTGTTTTTGGCTGAGTGGTTCCCAATCAGAGGCAGCTGTCTATCGTTGTCTCTGATTGGGGATCATAATTAGGCAGCCCTTTTCCCCACAATTAGGTTTTGGGATCTTGTTTTGTGTTTAGTGTCTTAGCCTGACAGAACTGTGTGCTTTCATTTTCGCTTTTGTTATTTTGTTTGAGTGTTTTTTGAATAAAATAATCATCAACACTTTCCACGCTGCGCTTTGGTCTACTCTTCCTACCACCAACGAGAGCCATTACATGTATTTCACGGCCTACCTTCAAACTCAGTGCCTCTTTGCTTGACATCATGGGAAAATCAAAAGAAATCAGCCAAGACCTCAGAAAAAGAATTGTAGACCTCCACAAGTCTGGTTCATCCTTGGGAGCAATTTCCAAATGCCTGAAGGTACTGCGTTCATCTATACAAACAATAGTACACAAGTATAAACACCATGGGACCACGTAGCCGTCATGCCGCTCAGGAAGGAGACGCTTTCTGTCTCCTAGAGATGAACGCACTTTGGTGCGAAAAGTGCAAATCAATCCCGGAACAACAGCAAAGGACCTTGTGAAGATGCTGGAGGAAACGGGTTCAAAAGTATCACATTGTATGATTTTTAAGTTATTAATTTGCATTTTATTGCATGACATAAGTATTTGATCACCTACCAACCAGTAAGAATTCCAGCTCTCACAGACCTGTTAGTTTTTCTTAAGAAGCCCACCTGTTCTCCACTCATTACCTGTATTAACTGCACCTGTTTGAACTCGTTAGCTGTATAAAAGACACCTGTCCACACACTCATTCAAACAGACTCTAACCTTTCCACAATGGCCAAGACCAGAGAGCTGTGTAAGGACATTGGGGATAAAATTGTAGACCTGCACCCAGCTGGGATGGGCTACAGGACAATAGGCAAGCAGCTTGATGAGAAGCCAACAACTGTTGGCGCAATTATTAGAAAATGGAAGAAGTTCAAGATGATGGTCAATCACCCTCGGTCTGGGGCTCCATGCAAGATCTCACCTCGTGGGGCATCAATGATTTAGAGGAAGGTGAGAGATCAGCCCAGAACTACACGGCAGCACCTGGTCAATGACCTGAAGAGAGCTGGGACCACAGTCTCAAAGAAAACCATTAGTAACACACTACGCCGTCATGGATTAAAATCCTGCAGCGCACGCAAGGTCACCCTGCTCAAGCCAGTGTAACAGTATAACTTTAAACCGTCCCCTCGCCCATACCCGGGCTCGAACCAGGGACCCTCTGCACACATCAACAACAGTCACCCACGAAGCATCGTTACCCATCGCTCCACAAAAGCCGCGGCCCTTAGCGCGCACCACCGCTAACTAGCTAGCTATTTCACATCCGTTACACCAGCGCATGTCCAGGCCCGTCCGAAGTTTGCCAATGACCATCTGGATGATCCAGAGGAGGAATGGGAGAAGGTAATGTGGTCT